>NW_026535289.1:15722439-15913488 GCF_026225885.1 Hylaeus anthracinus
TTACCTTACCTTACCTTACCTTACCTTACCTTACCTTACCTTACCTTACTTTACTTTACTTTACTTTACTTTACTTTACTTTACTGTACTTTAATTTACTTCACTTTACATTACCATTCGTTTATGCATATTTACTTATTATATCGGAAAATATCAACGTACATAATTTTTGTTTCTTTTCGTATTAGTTTGACGGTGTACATGTTGTTAGCGGTTCTCTGGATACGAGTATAAGAGTATGGGAAGTTGAAACCGGAGCGTGTAGACATACATTGATGGGACATCAATCGCTCACTTCGGGAATGGAGTTACGTAATAACATTTTGGTATCGGGAAACGCGGATTCGACTGTTAAAGTGTGGGACATCGTTAGCGGTCACTGCCTTCAAACCCTTTCCGGTCCAAATAAACATCAATCCGCGGTCACTTGTCTACAATTCAACAGTCACTTTGTAATTACTTCATCCGACGATGGAACAGTCAAGCTCTGGGACGTTAAAACTGGTTCGTTCGTTCGTTTGGCTATGTTATTTTCGAATTGTCGAATAATTTCACCTTACATTTCTACCAACTTCTTTCAAATTTCTCTTATACTTTTAGGTGATTTTATAAGAAACTTGGTTGCTCTGGAAAGCGGAGGAAGTGGTGGTGTTGTGTGGAGGATACGTGCAAGTGACACAAAACTGGTGTGTGCAGTGGGTAGCCGTAACGGCACAGAAGAAACAAAACTTCTCGTCCTCGACTTTGACGTGGAGGTAAAATAGTGCACCTTTTTGCGAACAAAACTGCTCTCCTCTACGATTTCTGTACATACTTTGATTAGGTAGCGTAACCAATCTACTGTACAATGATTCATGTATTACGTGGTGTGATTGTGATAAGGATGTATGTTGAAAATCTGAAGGGAGATTGCAAAAAGTCAAACGTGGTTCTATAGTTGTTGCAAATGATCTCCGAAATGGTAAAACGTTCATCAAACCGAAGGCATTAATTATATTAATTATGGAGTGTATTAATCATGGTGTACAAATATGAGATTTCAAAGACTCAACAAATTGCGAAGAACGAGGAGCTTATCAATGTACTATTGTATTATTGCTGTTGCGAAACTTCTTAAGCATTGCGATTACATAACAATTCATAAGGGCGTTCAGGAGAGTATTTTTAAACTACAGAAACAAAGATTTCTTACCGTATTTGTCAAGCTTATAGATGAAAATATCGCTTGGAGAATCTCAAAATTTTAAACGAAACGTTCAAAGATTCGGAATGACGAAAGAAAAGAATGGAAAACAATAAATTTGAATAAAATAGTTAATTTTGGTATAACAGAGAATGGATAAAAAAAATTATGACCAAATTGGTAAAGATACTTTTTGTACAATAAGTTCTTTAATTTCGTTGTACTTCACTTAATTTATTTAAATTCGTCATTTACGTTGATTAAATTAATTGCTATGGGAATTGTGCATAATTTATTGGATGACATAAACGCTATTTAATAATTTTTCAATGAAGCGACTCTTGGTTAAATCAATTTTCTGTTATAAATGTTCATTTATATTTTATCGTCTAAAATATCCATGGACAAATATTCATACGAAATCGTACGAATGTAATTCATATCCAATTTTTCGGTTTAAAATATGTCTTTGAAAATCATAAACGATTTCTCGTATGGCATTGACGCTAATGTTACCTTGCATTAGCACTTGTAACATCGTCTTAAGTTGCTCGTTAATTAGAGCGCCATTGAACGTGTTACGGGCAAGAAATTCGTTAAATAATTTTACGTAATTAATAAAATTTAACGATTCTGTGGTTTTGTAGTACGCACAAACCCGTAATCATTTGGTTATCGATTAATGTATCTACGTATAGTAGATTTAGTATCGAAAACTGCAGCTATCCATGGCTTTAAATTTCTATTGTGAGTTTTTCAATGGCAACAAAAAGTTTACAAATTGCAGAGTATCAAGCAACAACGTATCCAAGTCTGAAACATTCGGCGCTCTGCATTTTGCATTTTATTTTTATTATTTTTCACGTTTAGTGCGTGAAAGAAATAATACATCAATTATTCATGCAAAACAAATTTAATAATAATAATAACAATAATAATAATAATGATGATGATGATGATGATGATGATGATGATCATAATAGACATACTTGTACCAAATAATTGTAGAGTTTGTCTATTTCGTGTCGCAATACGTATCGCTGTTTTATTCTTTTTATAATTACTATATGAAAGTGACGACGAATACACAAATTTAGGCTACCAAATTCTACGATAATCGAATACTCGCAAAGTATACGATAGATGTTTTGCGCGTAACACATTCAGAAATCATTCGATATTCACTATTCGCTATTCGATCGGAAAACCAGAGTTAATCCGCTATCCGTGATAGTAATTTAATTGGATTGTCGAGGAGTTAATATTTAATTAAAATATATTAATTTTGACGTTAGTAACAAGTCTGGTTTCGCCGTGGCGCAATAATAAGAGTTGCAAACTTTCCTGTGCAATATGCACGATTCTGATAAACAAGACTAATTTGGTTATCGCGCAAGGATAAATGTAAATAACAAATTTGTTCAAAGTATCGTAGATTTTTATGTCGAATTAATTTGTTTGTACAAATGGTAACGCTACAAAAATTATACGACATTCGGTTTTAACTAACGGTAGAACGTGCATGTTCTATCGATAATTCGGAATAGGATTCGTGTAAATGCAATTTTTATTATTGAACCTAGGATATTCTAAGAATCGTGTTTTATTTGTATATTGCTCAATAGTTTATATTTGTAATAATGTGTTATCTGTTGTATCATTTTTTATAAGAAATAGAAAATGTTGCTGCATTTGAAATTTCGTTGCGTTTTGCCTTGAAATACGTTTACAACATTTTTTAATAGCAACTTTTTCACGGTATTTTCTATACATATGCATGTTACGTTTCGACAACGATAAGAAAGGTACATTCCACACATGGCACGTGTATCGACTGATTCTTTTCTCGGAGGTATTCCCTTTGAACGTAATACAAACCACCGCATCTGCATTCATAAACAAATACATCTTCTTCGTTATCATTTATTGTTTTCAGTTCGTTGGCAGATATTCTTGCATATATCAGCATGTTATCCGAATCTAATTCGATTTGCTTCTGCGTAGCGTCGTATTCTTCTCTCAATTTAGGATCTCGCAAAACATTCCATGCTTCCAGAATACGTTGGAATTTTATACCATCAAATTCCGACAAGTTTTTGTCTGGATGACATTTTAAAGCTAATGCACGATATGCGCGTTTTATGTCTTCGAACGTTGATTCCTTGGTACAACCAAGTACATCATAGTAATTCACTGAATTCATAACTACAATTTATATTTATTTTACATATTTTGTACCATCTCACTACTGATACCTATCTAGTGTTTGGTGCCAATCAAATCAGTGCCAATGCCAAGTACGAATACGAAGAAAACAAATACTATATAAATTAGAGATTGATCTCATAACCTAACAATCGTCGGAACACCTTGTAACACACATAATTTCGAATTCCTCGATAAAATAATGAACCACACCACCAGAGGGCCATCTGTCATATAAATACAATTCTGAACAGCATAAAATTTCTAAAATTGAAGCTACATAAATCAACTCAATGAAATAAAAAAGTAAAGAAATTGGTATCGTAAACGTTGTTTCGATATTGTTTCTTAGCATTTGATTAAAACTAAGAAATTCATGAAAAGTAGCGTTGATCGGTTTGGCTTCAGAGAGGCTCGATCGGGCTCGATTACAGGGATACGTATACTTTCTCTAATATACATCCTGTAAATCATTAAAATTGGCGAGGAAGTTGGTTTTATAAATAATAACAGATTTATTTTACATACACCTCGTTCATAGCGATAAATTCTTCGTTGGTGTTCGCAGCTCGCTGCCCTTGAATCCGGCAGGCGATAGCTGACGATAGCTGGGGATAGCCCGCAATAATCGGCTGCCTGTGAATCGGTTACCTTCTTTCTTTTTCGATCAATTGACTGTTGAAAACTTGTTCTTTAACGTAGTTTAATTATACCGCAATTTAAATTTTATATTATAACTATTTAATCACGAATACTTGGAGTCTTATATAAACATATACAAATATTGTTAATTCGTGATTCGTACAATATTGGTTAAATTGGAACAGTAATAGTCGATAGTTCGCAGTGAAAGTTTCGTTTGATAAGTAACTAGTAGTAAATTTACAGTACATTACCACGTATGTATAACATTGCAAAGTTTTATTGGTGGTTGAGTTAATAAGCAATTGCTTGAAATTTAATGTGAAAAGCTCTTTTAATTTATTTATAATTAACAAATTAAGACATCGCGCATATGTATTTTACGTAAAAATAACACTAGAGAATTAATAACGTATCGTTTTACATGCCGTTTTACACACGCTAAGAAACTTGTAAAAATGTTGTCTACTAACGGCTAATGGCTGCTTTCGCAATATTTCTACTATCACCGTTACATTAAGACTTTGCGAATGTATTTAAAGAGTTTTTCGAACAAATTTAGTTGGTGCTCGTGGGTGTAAGCAATTTGATTATTGTTTTTTTTCCAAAGTATTATATCTTCGAAAATAATAGTTTTTATTCGCAAATTTTCATTTCCATGAGAGATTTTAAATAAAGACTTGCCGTAAAAAATAAGTATCACAATAAAAATCTAAACGACACGAGACGAGACGATATTATCAAGTTCTTTAACAGATTTTCTGCTCCAAAATTAATTTGTACACAAAAATCTCAATGACTACGATACACGTTGAAACCTGAAAACTGCCAACGTCTTTCCATGTTTGCTCCAATTCCGAATAAATCTTGTTTAAAGACTTGAGGAAATCGTTGCATTAAAGCTTCCACCTCGTTTGGTTTGATACCTGGTTCCATCTTTTGTAAGTAAGACCATAAATAATCCACGCTCGCACCGAATGGATGTATATGTAAGAATGTTGCTATTAATCCTGCAACCACAGGGGAACGATTTTTTACTATTAATATATGAAGGTAATACTTTGAAGAAGAGCTGGACACCCAACGAACATGTTCTCAAACTACCTATGAGCTTGGCATCTTTTTGAGTAATTTGGACAAAACTAGACGATAGAACTAATTGTTTGGGAATTCGTGGCTCCTCGTTTATGTCGTCGTCTTTGTCCAACGTTATTACTTCGCTTTCCCTAGGTTCTTCCTTTTTTGTAGCATTTAGCTTCACGGTCAAATCCTTTATTTTCTGATCGTCCTGCGCTTGTTGCTTCCTCGATTGCATTAACTGCTCCTGCATACCTTTCAAAGTTTGTTGCAACATTTTCATTTGCTTATCTTTCGCGTCTATGTCGCTTTTCGTTTCGGATTTAAGTAGATCCACCTATGACGTGAAAATCACTGTTTTCCACAATAATCCTCGAATGCGTGAAAATAGTTTAAGAGATTGTTACCTACTTCGTTTTTATACGCTTCCAATTGACATCGAAGACTATCATTTTCTTCCTTCAAAGCTTGCAATCTCTCGGAATCGTCGTGTACATCTGACTGATTCCGTACCTTTTTACGTTGCGGTTCTTCCTCCGAATCGGATACTTCCATTTCTCCTTCGCCTTCCATTAGGGTCTCTTCCAATTGCACCGCTTTGATCTCCTGTTACGGTGAAAAAACATTGCCGAGTTCATTTCGATTCGAAATTACCGACGGACGTAACACCAAAAACATGCCATATATACGTATATGTATATACACGTGTGTATTTTATATTCGATGCATCACGAATTTTCGAATGTCTCTCGAAACTAGAGTTTACGTGGAAGAATTTTGAACGGTACGTAAAATTTACATATTTAACGTTGATTTCCGAAAACTTGAGAGTTTTTGAAAAATTACGTGCTTACCTGATGGAAATGAAATATTATAGAAACAAATAATATCATAGAAATTTAATAGTATACGAAAGTCAAGGATAATTCCATCGAGCACTTTTCAAAAATCATCCGATACAAAAATGACGTTTTCTCTTTGTATGAGTTTTTATATTCTATATTTGATTATAGTAAATAATAATAACTTAAAAATCATCCTCCTCCTCCTCCTCCTCCTCCTCCACCTCTACCTCCACCGCCTCCTCTTCCTCCTCCTTGTCCTCGTGGTCGTTCATTTCGTCTTATAATTATTCGAATCGATCATTGAGAATTAGTTACCTGTTTCCATCGATCGTGGTACCTGTTCAATTTGAATTAGCAAAGCTACTCGTTACCTTTCGCGCGCCGATACTTCGTGAATAAGTTTAAACATTAATCAAACAGAGAAAGCGTATGTGTCTGACCAGATTTGAAGACGTCTGTACTTTTTCGATCACTTACCTTCTTCTCGAAAAAAAGATATTGCAAAACGCGTGTGCGTGGCATATAGATGAACGTGCAATCGCATAAAGAAGCACTTTGTGACTCGTAAGACTTTGCCGGTGATTACTGTTGTGTCTAATCGTAAAGAAAGTAACGTATTGGACACGCTACTGGTGTGGAAATGCAAATACATACCGAGGATTGTTTCTTCCACATTTCGATGTTCTTCCGTTGAGCCTTTGTGAAGTGATCCCAGACCTTCTTGTGGCTGGCCGCAGTAAAGACGCGTTCAATCTGACTGACTGTTGGTGACATGGTCGCATGTTGCATACAAAAACACAACAAATCTTCTGTTGTATACCCTGCTTTAAACTCTACGTTCGTTTTGGTCTAATATGTTACTCGTTATAGTCATCTAAACACTCTTAAATACATTCTTTGCAATATACTCGGTGTCAGTGCTGTTACCGAAATCTTTTCGTTTCTCTATCATTCAGATTCGAACGTTTCCTTCGCACGCGTATCTTCAAAATTAACCCGGCACCTGTTACTATTCGATCGTAGAAATACAAGTCTGCTAGGTATCGTGCTAGGTAACGGTGTCGTCGAGTTACTTATCCGAATATAACGATTTTAAAAACTGCTTTCACCATTTCGTGGATCCTTTTCCAAGCTCTTGCAACTCGGCTGCCAATCAGTCTTTTCGACATGTCGCAACGCGTGCCTATTTTCCTTAGGAAAATTAACACTATTTGCCTAACAACTTACAACATGTAGAGCCTTCCGACGTTATGAATGATGTTAAGCTACGATTTCGTTCGAGCAACGAATCGCATATATATATATATATATATATCGTATATATATATATACATATATGTACTATACGATGCCGACGTGAAACCACATATACGTCTAAATCATTTTAACCGATAAACCAAACCGAGAATCGTAGCGTAATATCATCATGTTTGTAACAAATATTTTGCCCGTCACCCTTAATCCTTAGCATTGCAAGCATGCAACTCTTAGGTAGACTATATCTCTATGAAATGAATTTTCGTGATATTTGTGCTTTTTCGTTCAATCGATAGAACCTAGAACCGAAAGACAGGATTTCTTCACCCACCTTATATTTTCTCCTACTGTCTTTGATCCTTCTACCGAGTTGTCCTGATCGTGCATCGACCACAATACACTTGTTACATAATAAATTTGATCTTACGATACACTTGATGTTGAATTTCAACGAGGATGAAATTTTTAACAGACTCGTCGTCATTAACAGTTTCAATAGGTCGACTATGTAATTAGTAACATTGAAAATGTGCTGCGGTTTTGCGTATCCGCTTCTTCTTTAAATATTAGAATCCTTAATACCAGAAAAGACGTACCTTTGTAATTACTATAACGATAAATTCTGCTTATGTTATAGTGCTCTTAGTCTGACAATTTACCAATGAAGAAGAAGAAGAAGAAAAAGAAGAAAAAGAAGAAGAGTGCGCACTCTCTCGTGTTATCCTAAGACGCGCAAAAATTCTGACGTAATCGGATTTTGGTAATTGTCGTTGTATCGATACCCAAAGGATAGCAGGATCCTTATATTATGGTAAAAAAAAACTTACCAGATAAGGCAATACGTATGTAGATTTGCTCTTGTGTACACAAAAAATGTACAATGGCACAGAGCTATATTATAAAAAGAAATGATAAAATACATAAACGTACATTGTATTAGGAGTCCCTGCATCCTGCCTTTCATCAGTTCCTTCGCCTTCTGAAGCTCCTCTTCGTACGTGACTTTCTCTGTTAGCAATCTTCTCACGTGAGAATTCGTAGATTGAATCATCGAATAAAATGTGTTGGCGTTGCGTTTCGTGCAGTCTCCGCGCTCGAGCCATGTTACGACCACCTGAAACAATTAAATTTTATTTGAACTCTTCTGTACAAATATTTCAAACTAGATACGACAAGCGTATATCGTCGTTACTCACTTGCACTGCTTTCATGAACGTATCGTCCTGTTTAATTTTCTCACAAATATTCGATGCTTCGTGATCCGTGTAATGTACCACCGGAGGAGGACTGGACGGTGCTCTTTGCCTTTCTTTTTCTACTCTTTCTCTATGCCGTTGCTCCCTTTGCAATTGACGTTGTCTACATTCCCACTCGTATTGGTCATCTCTAGCCTACATTTCAGTGGATATATGATATATTAATATTCCGTGATCGCGATACCTGTATCAATTACAAACCTGAGCAAAGTCAACGTGAAGTCTGCCAGTGTTTGCAGAATCACCGCTAGATCCTATCCTAACTCTATATCCTGACAAATAAATAGCTGCGTCGACGCTGCTTTCTAGTACAAAACGTATGTGGCAAAAATTTTTTTTAGACAAACGTAAGGTAGTTATTTCTCCGCATTGTTCGAATATTTCTTGAATTATCGTTTCCGTAATATTTTCTGGCAAACCTGCGTTCAAT
This sequence comes from Hylaeus anthracinus, assembly GCF_026225885.1. Taxonomy (NCBI): domain Eukaryota; kingdom Metazoa; phylum Arthropoda; class Insecta; order Hymenoptera; family Colletidae; genus Hylaeus; species Hylaeus anthracinus. The sequence goes on from NW_026535289.1 coordinate 15,731,335, forward strand.
TTAAAAACATACATTTTTAACGATTTTCCCTAACGTATAAACAAAACGCAAAGAAAGTACCTCCGACAAAGATGGTCCTACATCCTGGAGGTCTTTCCCTGGTTGTCGGTGGTGGAGCGTTCGGATTCGGTGGGAAGAGAGTACAACTTTTACAATGTATGATCTCTTTGGAACCTTGCGGCGTCGTAGGTGGCGGAGGTAAAGCACCGCTCATAATCTGAGCAGCATCGTTCATTATTTGTTCCGGTCCTAATATTTGAGCACCTATCATGCTACCGTCGTGCGACATCATTCCCATGCTCATAGGCCCGTAGCTATGAGTATGTCCCATATGCGGACCAAGCGTCATTTCGCTCATCACTGGTCCCATCGGTCCCATCGGACCCATTCCCATTACCGGGTACCCCACGCTCATTCCCCAAACCCCGGTTGCTTGTTCCATTTGTGGTCCTAAATTTGGAGTACCGCTAGTATTCGACGACGACGGAATTTCGTTACCATTTGAATTATTATTATGACTGTTATTGCTATTCGTAGAATTTATACTATTCCGTTCCTCTGGTCTCCTTTCTTCTCTTCGATCTCTTTCGTTTCTTTCCTCTCTTCTCTCCCTATCTCTCTCTCTTCTATCGCTTCTTTCGCTTCTGGATCTTCTGTTATCTCGATTACCTCTATTGTCCCTATTCTCCCTCTCTCGCTTAACGTTGTTCTTTTCGTTTCTTTTGTCGCTGTTGTCTTCTGAGGTTTCCCTAGCTACCGGCGGTTGATTCTTATTCGTACTAAACTCTAAAGGAGAATCATTCATTCCAGGCAGTGGTATCGGAGGAGGAAGAGGAGGAAATCCTTGACCCGCAAGCTCCATGAAGCCTTGCGGACCTGGGATTGGGGCCAGCGGCCCCATTGGTCCCATAGCTAAAAATACACAAGTACCGGGTCAAATGAAATTGTATCTTTGATCATGGTAAAACGACGAAAATTGTTTTATAAACGACTTAAAACACGATAGACCGTTGCAACATACACGGTTATGAATGTTTAACATACCCATTGGTGGCATAGCGGTTGCTGGTACACCCGGAAAATTGTAAGCCATCTTTCTTGAATAACTTTACGTCTCGGCAGCTATTCCTCGTGCTACCACTACGATACAAATGACAAAAACGTAAAGAAGGCGAGTTTCCTTATTAAGAATCCTAGATCATATGTATCGTCGCAAACTTTGCATCCAATATGGCAGAAAGACGAATGTAACCTTCTTACCTTTAAACTTCGCAACTCGATTATTTCTTTCATAATTTCGATACCCATTGGTTTTTAACTATGAGAATCAACGAATTTACTAAAATTATCGGAACAAACGTGATTTTAGTACCTTACAAAAAGAAACATGTTAAAAGGCTGGTATTATTTACCTCTTATCGATTGTCGACAACATATGCATTCACAAAAATGTCCGCCATTTTTAAATCCTGTCTCACAATTTACCAAATGGTGAAACGTACATACAAAAGTTTTTCATTATTTTCTATTTTCTATTTTTTATTTTTAGGTATCACGAATGGATGAAATCAGCCGAATTAAGGTATTTTACAGGCTCGGAAGCTTTGACGTTAGAAGAAGAATTTCAAATGCAACACCGATGGCATCAAGATGAAAACAGTGAGTAATACATAACATATTTATGTATGTATGTACATATTACTTTCTTTTTCGACACACATTTATATTCTTAATACGTATTTTTTATTTGTTTTAGAATGTACATTTATAATTTTGGAAAAAAGTATTTTTTCTGCAACTGGAAATGAAATAGGTATAAGAATATATATTAATTTACACGTGTCATTATTGCTTCCAATTTCATTATAAATACGTTCACATCGATACATTTTAGAAGCTATGATCGGAGATACAAACTTATTTTTCAACGAAACGGATCAGCCACGCAATGCAGAAATTGAAATTATGATAGCAGACGTTGCCTACAGGGGTAAGAAGAGAGGTTGGGAAGCGCTAATTCTAATGCTTCTTTATGGTACATATGTCGCGTTTATTTATCTGTTATCCGTTTATCTACTCTATTATATCTTTAACAAAAGTATCTTTTATCGTTAGGAATCGATACGTTAAACGTTTTTAAATACACAGCCAAGATTAAATTTGATAATGAAAAAAGTATAAAGCTGTTTGAAAACTTGGGATTTTTTAAGGTAAATTATAAACAATTTATATTGCACAACATTATGATAGCATTACAATCGATAATAAAGATTTAAATTTCGAAATAGGTAGAAGAAAGTCAAATTTTTCAAGAGTACACTCTCGAGAAAGTTGTGAATCAGGAGTGGAAAGATTGTTTATACTCTAAAATTATGAATACTATTATTTACGAAGTTTACAATGAAGAATCCAAGTACAAGGTTGAATGTTCGCAGTAAACATTCCTGAGTTAAAAATATCCTAATCTGTGTGCAACAGCAAACAGAAAACATATTAATAGGATTAACGTTTGTAAGAATATCGTTACATTGTTGTATATTTTGTTGTTTCTTTTTATTTACAACGAACATTAGGAAATAATAGAAACGATTAATTATTTACCACTGATGTAGTATACTATTTTATGATACCAAACATATAACGCTCTGCATCGGGTTTGCTTACAATTGATATAACCGCGACGTGATTGGTTTTGATTAGATCTAAACGGTCATCACTGGTTACACGTGCTTTATCTCGTACGCGTCTTCCGCGGAGCAGTATTTCGAGCGTGTCGATACTTTTGTGTTCGTTAATTAACTGAAAATTTACTCGATATAAATTACGCGAATAATCGAGATTACGTAGGTTAGTATTATTTTTGTTTATTTACCGTATTTCCACCATAGTTCTATAACGTAACATAACAATGCGTCTACTCGATATCCGAAACATGTGCATAAAATTGATAAAGTAATGATTTCAAAAGAAGTTATCTTCAAGTATGCTCGACGAGTTTATCGAAAACACGGAAAAAAGTAAAAGTTATTATTATTTGCTCGAGGTGAATAGTATTATAGGCCCATATAACACGATAGCTCGTAGTTTATGAAATTCCGTCGAAAAACACACGATTTTTGATAATGAAATAGAAGCACGTGACATTCAATGAAAGAGCATCGTAGGAGTAGGACAGAGTAGGGACGGTGTAATAATTTCAAGCACAAAAGTGTTTAAAGAATACCGAGTACTCATGGTATGTACTAGTTTTTTTTAAGAAATTATGTATTCGTCTATTTATTTACATGGACTCGAGGGCAAGATGAAATTGATCAAATATAAAGATAACGTTTATTTAAACACGAAATTGTTGATTTTTAGATCATCACTTTTTCGATTTTCCATTTTTTTTCTATTTACAACGTTGTTAACGTAATATTCTACTTGAATGTGAACCAAAACATTTGTTTAATATTTCATTAATTCGTTATAAACGCGCGTTTGACTTTTCACTGTTTACGAAAATTACCGCATTGCGGTACTCGTACTCGTCTAGTTCGTCCATAATGTTTTACATCCTCCGAGTTTGAATTTCTGCACCAATATGTATACATATATAAATAATTAAATATCCATTTGTTGCGGATTCTAAATTGAAATAGTATAAAAATAAGAGTAATAAGGTAACTTGGGTAACTTATTAATTTCCAGATAATAAGGACAGAACGAATCTGAAAGATACAGGACAAATTTGCTGGTCGTCTCGAGATCGTAAATTATCATGATCGTATCAAGATTGTTAGCAAAGTTGAAAACCTCTATGCAAAAAAGACCGCTACTCTTCAACTCTATAATATATGGCTCTTTTTATACTGGTGCTGAATTCGCCCAGCAAACTTATAACAGAGTGTTCAAGGTAATGAAACACTTGTTTCTGTACGACGAGTATACGGTAAAATACAAGAGATTTACATGTACTAAAATATACTTATCGAAAAGATATCTCGAATTACTGTGCTAGACTTGAATTTATATAGTATTAGTTTGCGATTTTTGATAACGCGCTTATCTACTCACGGTCAATCGTACCAGTATCGATTACGGTACCATGTAAATAGAAATGGCATAAGAATAAACGAAAGTAGATAAAATGTTTGAATTCCTGTTTGAAAAGAACGATGAATCAGCTATGTAAAGTATAACGGTATCGCAAATATACAGATTTCTATGAAAATGTACGGTGAATTGTGACGATTGTAGTTGCCGTTGCCATCGCTATCGCCGACCACGGAGAACGCCAAAAATTCCAACGCGATCGATACAGAGAGATCGACGTTTAGTTGGGTAAAGAAATTTAACGAAACGTTAGGCTTATTAGACGAAGACAATCGGACACAATCAGGAAATTACAATTGGGCTCAACTTAAGCGATACGCCATTTACGGTTGTTTTATTGCTGGGCCAGTGCTCCACGGATGGTATTTACCCGTCGCTATGCTTTTACACCGTATACTCTGTAAATTGCTTTATACATATTTATACCTCACTTGTCACATTTCACATTTGCGCTTTTACGTTACACGCACTTTTGGGTAATACTATGTATATGCACGCCTCGCAAATATTATCGGTTACTTGAACACTAATTCGATTAGGCACGAGTAGCATTCGTTACGTCGAATAATTTCGTTAACGATATTAAATTTCAATCGACGGAATCTAGTCTAAACACCTTCTATTATAGACACCGGTATCAGATAAACCGAAAACTGCCTGTCGACTGGATGGCGATTGCATGGTATGCATTCGCCGGCGCCGGCACGAATACGTTGGTCTTCTCTCGATCTGTCGCATTCGGTGAGCTTATTCTGCTTTGCAATTTGTATCGCTGGAAAACTCGCTTGTATCATTGTCGATCCATTCCCATTAATAATTGCAAACGTTGTTTCCGCGACTAATCGATCGAGAAACAATTGTTTTTTCTTCCGACAAACAAAGAAGTCGACGAGAAATTAATTAAATGTTGCTAATTACTATTTTCACCAGGTATAAATGGTTGGATACGTTTTACAAAGGCAAAACAATGAAAGTCATTCTCATAAAACTATTCACTGACCAATTTATTCTTACACCGCCGTTGATTGTGGTGTTTTTTCTGAGTTTGTATTTTATCTTAATCTCTACTTTTAAACTTTTTTCTTGCCCCCGATAGAAAGATACTTTATTACCATCAACGTTTCAGGTATGAGCGTAATGGAAGGTAAATTGGATGTTTTTGATGAATGTCAAGTAAAATTTCTTCAAACTTTCAAGGTATAACGAAACTCGTGTATCTTACATGTTCGATTAGTTAAATCGCGATTAATTAAATCTTTTCATTTTAGACCTCGTGCATGTATTGGTTACCGGTACAATTTTTAAATTTTCTACTAATACCGCCAGCGCTACGAGTTTCCTACGTTAGCGTTGCTGCTTTTTGTTGGGTGAATATACTCTGTTACTTGAAAAATGCCCCTTTATCCAAGTGCGATCAAAATAATAAAATAAAATAGTGATTTATTCTACTAAATTTAGTAAAACCAAGGGCCTTTGTTTTGTGAGGGCGTAAAAACCGCCAATCGAAAAAGCAATACAATTTTGTACATACTCTATTTAAATAACAATTTTAATATCGTCCTATGCCAAAACTAATTTTTTGGGGGGAAATAGACACGCCTTATAAATAAAAAAGAAAAAGAAAAAAGGAACATTCATTTTTTTGATTCAGTTTTGTACAAAATAGTGTACATATAGATGCAAAACAACGCATACGGAATTATTCACTACATCTTTTCAACTTACTTTTCTTAAAAAGTAACGATCAATAATAAATTTTGACTTGAATATGCTTTATTAGTTGTAAAGAAATAATAATACGTATGTATGTATATCTATAAAATAACAAAATCTGTTTTACAACAACTCAAATTAAATATAAGTGTTGTAAATAAATCTTCTGGAAAATATATTAAATCGTTTTTTTTCTTTTAATAATCATCTCTCCGTATATTTTATCTTATAACTCACTTTAATTGTACAAATTTCTATACCTTGTTACTGTAAACGTTCTTGATCATTTTTAAGACACCAGTCCTTTCGACTGGACGTAACACGTACTACGTTATAACATACAATTGCCGTCGTTAGAAATACTAATTCCATTTTCCAGAGAATTAAAATATTTTTATTTTCTCAATGCGTATGTATACGCGCGCGCGCGAGTATATACGAATGTATTCAAGCGCATACATGTAAAATGGTTTAGTCTCTTCATTCAACAGTCTTCTTGGGGTCTTATATCGTAAGGGAATCGAATTATTCTGTACGTATATGTTACTTTTATAAGAAACGTACTTCTAATATTGTCCATAGAAACATTAGAACAGATCGATCGGATAGCGCGCATGTTTACACCGATACATGTGTCATGGTCTCGGACTCAAATTTAATGTATATTCACTCTTTTGTAGTCATATGAAAAATGCAGTTACTAGGCCTTAGAAATTTATTATTCGCATACAAATATTACTGTTTGAGTGTTTAGTTTTATTTTCAAAATCTAAATGAATTCACAGTGATTACAACTAAAAAGAGAAACACTGCGAGCAAGTAGCGAATACTCGAAAAGAAATTTGTACATTTGTTATATTCTCTAGTAAATTGCCTAATTTTGTTGCTTCTTTTATACATCGTATTACGTAATGCTTACTTAAAAATTCCAAAAACAGAATTATTATGTGTGTTTATAGAATTGTAAGCTTCTAACTATGAGCGAATAAATATTATGTAGGCAATATTATGAAGTAAAAATTTTTCATGATATAGTGCGTAATACTGTCAGCTTGGTTCGACAGCAAGCGAAAAGCATTCCATAATACAAGTATCGTCGAACAGTGTATCATGTTCTATATTTACATTACATCTTCGGTTTCATGCATATTATACATACTGCACGGAAATATTAGAATGTCCTCGAGCGATGTTCGCATTGTAAGAGACATTCGTCTCTTTGGCCATAAATTGCGCTTTCGCGATAGCAATGATATCAATCGCTACTCTATTCGATACGAAATTCTGACCATCGTTAAAATAATATCATCTTAAAACTCTAACCACTAAATCTGAATTCAGAGGCATTCTCTACAACTTTCCAGTATCCATTAGATATTTTATAATGTAATTGAAAGTAACCAATTTCCTATCTAAAACTGAAATCAATTTGAATCGTTTAATATAAAATTTCTTTGTGAATTCGATATATAGAAAATTCGATAGACTACATTCGGTAAGTAGTATCTGTATTACTATATTCATACAGTAGTATGAATAATCTATATGTATATAGTGAATTATAATTTTTGTAGATTCATCAACAGTGGTCATATGAAAACATTAAAAATGGTTTTATGATTGATTAAAAGATTCTTTTATAATGTTATATATGTACACACACAGACGCGCGCGTTATGATATACCGTGCGTGTATGAATGAATGTGTATATATATACGATTCGACGGCATTGTGCGATCACGACACGTCATTCATTCGCCATGCAGGTCGAATAATCTACCTCTTCAATAATTTCTTGATACAATAGCTCAATTAGTTTGTCTAGGTAATATTGATTTTTAACAATTAGGAAAGGCACCTAAGAGGGATCCAGCCCTACCTTGTAGAAGAAAATATATTTATTGTCCCACTAGCTGTGCGTTTTCTTATAAGACGTGCTGCCACTATAAAGGTCAAATGAAAACCAATGTTACCGAAAAAGCATTACCAACTCTAATTTTCCTTCTTTTTTCATTTCTACGAAACTTACCAGTCGCGTCTTGCGGAGTAAGTGGCTTATCTATCACTTTTTGAATTACGTTCATCCATTGCGTTCTATCGTCGTCGCTTTGGGCAGAAAGAAGATAAGTCCTGTCCGGTGTTTCGAGAGTAAACGAAAACCCCTGATCTCTCGCACCCGGAGGCACTCCAACCTTCACCGCAAATCCATCTGAATTGTGACCCAAAAAAATTTCACCCTTTGGATGCGCATCCTTCGAAAAACCATAAAATCCGTTTAATTAGTATCGGTTAATGTTCCAGAAATATAAACTATCATTAAATAAAAATACGTACCATAGGATCATCGTGGTACATAAGTTTTCGTCCATCTAATGTAAACCATCTTTTTTTGTAAGCATCCGTATGCCTAGGTCCAGTTTTCCACAAAAACCCTTCGCGTGGAAAATCTCTGGTAAGTTGCGAGAGTAATTCGGCTTCTGTTGCACCTGGGTACGCAACTTTTAAACGATGTAGCTTTGCGCATCGTATCGCTAGATACCAATTTGTAATCACTTCAGGATCTTCGTGATATACGTAGATATGTCTCGTTGTACCATCTTTCATGAACGATATTTGTAGACTATTTTGATTACCAGTTTTGGGAGGAGCAAAAGCTACATTTAATTCCGATATTCTAAGAACAGCTTTAGGTTCCTTATGATCAAAAAAATGTTTGTGGAGTTATCGATAATACGTACAACTACGAGCACGGGTAATACTTAATATTTACATACCTTGTTTTCTTTGACGTAATACTTGAGAGTATCTTCCGCTTCGCAAAGAACAAACTTTCGAGGATGATAACGCGAATCTTCTTTACCGCGTTTCATTAAAAATCCTTCCATGAATCCTGAAACATAATGATTCTGCCTTTCTGGATGACAAAATTCTTCTCTTTCGTATTTTGCTCTTATCCATTGTTCCACCAATACTCTGTCGATTAGAAAATGTTATCTACAAAAAATATGTTTTTTAAAGCAATAATCGAAATATACGCGCAACAACCTACTGCGGCGCATCCGAACTTGGTCTGCGATAGCAAGGTGGTACGCGTTCTTCGTAATGAAGTCTGGCCGCCACATTACCGACTTCTCTGATTCTATTCACTTGAGAATCTTCCCACCTGTCCAGTTTTAAATGTTTAACTTTGGAAATATGTGCACCCATCGATCTATGAATACCTGCACATCTTGTGCACACAAATATTCCAATGTTATAAGAAGCCCATTCCGGATCTGGAATTAAATTTCGATTATTCGTTTAAAAATATTTTCTTTAGCTTTCTATCAAAATCTTAATTATTTGTTCAGTTATTACTATTATCTGATGGCACATAACACATTACCGATCAAATAAACACTCGCTTAAATTAGAAATAACAGTATTCGAAAATATTATACGCTACGAGAAGTAATTCTTCGGACGTTATCGTTTACATCCATTTTACGCATTTCAAATGTCGTTGAGACAGTTTTACAATTGTAATTAAATCATTTTATATTTGGATATAAACGAAGTTACGAAAACAAGATATCGAATACCATCGGTGAATAGCGTTATAGAATGAATAAATAAATGTCTTACGATGTGTTTCGTACAGAAATGTATTTAAAACTTTTCGAAAAACACACTCACTCTTTGCTCCACAATCCGCGCACACATTATTTCCAGGTTTTTTTAGGAGTTCTGTTAACAACTTCTCATTCAAGTCCGCCATCTTAAAACGCTGACAAACAGCAATGTGTGTATACGCAAAGATCATTCGATAGAAAGAAGGTTAACTCGCTTAAAAATCCAACGCGTTACAAAAATAAATTAATGGTACGACATAACATTCATTTTCTACTATACGCTACGTCTATTGCTATTACTATTACTACGTAACATATTCTTCGACGGACTTTATCGTGCAAGACATGGAAATGGAATTAAACCGAAATGGCGTAGCTAGTGGCGACGAGCTGGCGACTAGCTGCGCGCCAAACAAATATAGATTCAATACAAATCATACAAATTATCATTCACCTATAATAATTACTATTCAATTGTGTAGTGAAATACATATAATAAAATAATCCAGTGAAAGTAAAAAAAAGCATAAAATATATTCGACCAATGACATTCAAAATCGCGAGTCGCTTAGTTTTGTTACCAGAGCCCATCGTCTTACCTACAAGATAGTTAGCTACGTATGATTGCGTATGCAACTATACAAACCATACACAATCATGCAAACCGTGATATATAAACGTAAATACGTTTTTCAATAGTTTTATTTTTTCGTTGTTTCAGTTTCAAAGAAATCTTATCGTATATAAATTTTAATTTGTATTATTCTTTTCCAATTATATCATGTATGTATGTATATTAATAATTATATGCTAAATAAAATGTAAAATTGAAAAAGTAGACATTACACGTAAGAAAATGTGTCTATAAATACGTACATATATACGTACTTATATACAGGGTATCCCAAAAATGTTGGAAGTCCTTGAAAGGTGTGATCCGGGAGGTGATTTGAAACAACTTTTTCCTTAGCGAAAATGTTGTCCGAGGCTTCGTTATGGAGATATTAAGCGAAAACCGCGACCAATCAGAGCGCGAGGATGCCGGTTGAGCGTAGGCTACGCGCTAGGCGGTCGCGCTCATTAGCTACCGCGAGCGCTCCATCGGCATCCTCGCGCTCTGATTGGTCAGTGTTTTCCGTTAATATATGCTTAACGAAGCCTCGAACAATATTTTCGCTAAGGAAAAAGTTGTTTCAAATCTCCTCCCGAACCACCCGTTTCAAGGTGTTACAACATTTATGGGACACCCTGTATACGTGCACGTATCGGATATCTGGTACCGAGGTTAAAAATGACACGTATAATATTGACAATTACCAAAAAGCGGTGTTGAGAATAATTATTATTGAGTGCATGAATATGTATAATATGTACATATGTATATATATATATTCACGAACAGTAACCGTATCCAATTACGTGACAACGATGTAATCCTTAGTAATCGACGCTATACGAATTGATAATATTTCAGCATAGAACGATATCATTGATAATCTTAATTTCTTCCTATATAGAATATTTGCAATCGATAATACGAGTTACGGATGAAGAAAGAAAGATTGGTACCAAGCTTGACATTATCGAGAATAATTCCAACAAATGTTTACGTTTACATTTATTTTTACGCATAACGTGAAATCATAAATACTTTTGCAACGTTGCTTTCGTAATTGACTTACGTTTAGTATTAGGATTAGAATCAAAGCAAGAAAACGTTAGCTCCGTTCGTATACGTATAGTGATTTATCGTTCATACGGATACGGGGCAAACGAGTGTAATAAAGTGAATAAAGTGACGGGTTCTGCCAGCAGCTAACCAATTTTGATTCATTAATAGGTCGACCCGTATGACCCAAAGTGTCGGAGACTCTTAAACGAATTAATTTACCCACGTTTTTAATGGGAATGCGCAATGTGTACTTTTCTCTTCGCAAAAAAAAACAAAATTCGACTTATCAATTGTGATTGCTTTTTTTTGTGAGTTATTTTGTATGATACAATTTCTACGGACAACATACTTCTACTATAAATCGAAGGGAATTCATCGTAAGAATTTTCTCGCAATGTAGCTGTAATTCTTACGATCGTTATCTCGTCTATTATAAACCTATGCGATATGAAGGTAATTTAAATAAAACAACAAATTTATCAACATTTTTTTCCTCGAATTATCTTTTTAAAGTATACGTTCATTTTTCTGTTTTTCTTGTATTCCCTACAAATGACGAAAATAACCAGTCCGTTTTCAATTTCCTGCTATTCAAATATATTAATCTTTAGCTAATGTCAAAGTTGTCGATGCAGTCTTTGAACACAATTTGTTCCTTTATTGGACGCAACACGGATACTTAATATAATTTTTAATATTATACTAAAATATCCGATAAACTTCTTATTTACCAATATACTCATTAGTATTTTCTTTCCGTAAGTAGTTTGCATAGTTTTATTTGAAATCGTAAAATTTCAATAGAAGAATTTATAAAATATACGTATAATTATTTGTTATACGTGAAACGTTAACGTTTAAATTTCATATTACGATTAATATGTAACGATATTTTAAAAAAAAACCAACTATCATTTTCGTTACAATATTTTTGCTCTCGTGCAAAGCATGCAAATTTTGAAATACATAGTTATATACATACAAATATAGAATGGATAATACACGAAACTCGATCAATATTTTTAATCGTTTAATATGATAAACATCGAAATCTATAGCGGTAAGCTTAAACTGTAGCGTATACAGAAAAAAAAGAAAACATAAAACTCGCAAAGATATATAGTATGTACGTAATTACGTATATATTGTGTAAAAACTGCGTTTAATTTAGCCAATTTTTGTTATGTTATATCAGTCTCAGTGTCTCGATCAGTCACGATTACCGTGCTGCCGTGTTTAATTAATGCGTAACAACTGGTACTTGTACATACATTGGAACTTAAAAGGTACAACAAAATTTTTGTATTTTTATTCGTCTGAAAGGTTTGACCACATTTACAGATGCAGTGGTTTGCCATAATGATGTGCTTGTATGCGGGAGTAGCAAGCGCACGAACAGAAGAAGATCAACAAACATCTTCGTCGACGTCGATTACAGGAATGTCCGGTGGACTCTTGGAACAGTGTTTTCATCAACGATCATCCGAATGTCCCACAGTGGAGACTACTGGATGTTCCTGCAAAAAGATCATTCTTGCCCCTAATAATCCCGAGGGCGATGCTGTTCTTTGCTGCAATTTGGACAGTAGAAACTTTGAATCCGAGCTTTCTTGTGCAGGTCGTTATAACACTACCGTATTACATTATCGTTCGACGAATCGCCAAACAGTTTCTGCAACGATCATATTTATATGTTAGATCTGTACCTTTCGAGTATCTTCTGATAGTATTTTCATTATTACAGGATTTCCATCAAATATATCTTATATACATATGAGAAATGTAACATTAGATGTATTTAACGTAAGCGAAATTAGATGGAGAAGATTAAAATCACTTGCGATAACCGATGGAAGAATTAATCGGGTGAAAGGACAATTTCGGATGATGACGCCAACGTTATGTTTAAATCTTTCGAATAATGGTCTCATCGAAGTAGAAAATAATTCGCTTACTCGCCTAGTTCAACTCACTACTTTGGATTTATCTTATAACAATCTTACGCATTTGCCAGCCTTAAATACAATGAATGGGCGTGAATTATGGCTGGACATTTCAGGTGGGTAAATGCATGAAAATAAAACAAAAAAAGATTTGATATTTTGATAATAATACCGTTTAGATGTTGGGTAGAAGTAACACAGTTTGTTACATTCAGGAACAAATACACTTTGGTGTCACGACATCTATGAATATATCAATAAGACGGGAGAAAAACAGATTAATTTCAATCGCGAAAATGAAACTGTATGCTCAGCAAGTAAAACATGGCACTGGTTCAACACTACAGAGCAAGTTCCTTTAAAACAAGTTCGATATCTAAGTTTGGTAATATTTTCTGAATATAATACAGACAAACATTTTTAGCATTTAATAATAATACATAATCCAAACAACGACGACGATTGTATTAATGTAATATTCGATATTTAAAAACTATTTGACCTTTGTTACAGTTGCAAACGGAATGCCCAAAAGGGGATAATTGGCAGTGTCAATGCAATTTCGGAAGATGGGATATCGCTGCAGGGAAACCACCGACTTTAGCGGTAAACGTAGATTGCAGTGGAATTCAAATCACAGAATTACCTGAAAAATTACCTCGCAATACCATAACATTGAACGTTTCGTACAACAACGTACGTAAATTTTACGCTATCTCATATTTCTATGCAAACTGTCTTAATTTCGATAAAATGTTCAAGTCTTTTTTAATTATTGCGGTTAACTAATACCGTAGATTACCGCATTGGACGATCTTAGCACTAATCCATGTTACGAAGATATCAGAGAATTTTATGCAGATTATAATAATATATCATCTATAAATAAATTAGAAGGATCGAAATTTTTGGACAACTATGCTCTGCTTAGTCTGCGATATAACAAAATCAAATCTGTAAGTAACAGCGGTTATAAATATTATAATAAATAATGAACATGAATAATTGTGAACGGTCTAAATTGCAACTTGTATATCTTTAGCTTCCAACGTACATTTTGAGTCCTAATACTCATGATAAAAATATTATCAGTTCACGACTGGTCAAACTTGGAGGAAACGAACTGCATTGCGATTGTAATACGGCTAAATATTTAAAGGTGCTTGTATACATTATTTGAATGTGTAGATAAATATGCATGATATTCTATTTAAAATTGCATTCCAGGGATGGCTACAAACTCGCATACTAGATTCGGATGAAGTGTTGTGTGAAAATGTAAAGGAAAAAGTGGTTGATTTAGAACCATCGAAGATGTGCGTCTATCCGGGAGATTGGACAGACTATATTTACTACATTATTGCCACGGAAGTTGTACTTCTAATAAGTCTGATAGCCAAAGTATCTTACGATTATTGGATTTTCAAAACGGCAGGTTATCTTCCATGGCCAGCAAACAAAATGCCAAAATTACCTTGTGACTGGCTATGCGAGACGTAATGTTGTATTGTTATTCATAATTCATCGAATGAATCAAGCAAAATCATGATACCATTTCTTCAAATTTGAAAAATTTAATAATTTTTTAAACATATTCGCGACAGCTCGCCGATAACAGCTCTGTCATCTGCATCGAATGGTTTGATCTTTTATGGATGTGACTGTAAATTGTTAAGTTTTCACTCGTTTAAACTAAACGATGTAATAGCATATTCACTCACCAATGAAGTATGTTAATATTTCGCCAAGTACCATGTCTCTTTGTAAGTGCCTTCTCAAATGTACATGTGTACATTGACTTGGAATGCGCATTCATTAAATAGGGACCATCATAATTGCGGTATGTCGTAATGCAGGATAGTAACGCACATCGGATACGTAAATTTAGGGTATTGTTATTGTGTAATAAAAATGTGATATTTTTTTAATTAAAAATTACTGTTGGCGTATAACGTTGATTAATATTATATGTATAATCAAAATATACCGATGGAATATTTTTACAATGCATGCGATATTATTATTCATGTTATCGTGTATAATACACAATTCAAAGTTTTTGTAAATAATAATCAGTTATTACCTGGATGATAATTATTCCATGATTTTCACTATCTATCTATTGTCTTTTTAATTACTATCAAAAGTGTTTTCAACGTGCTTTCTATAATGAATAAAAAAAAAAATAAAAAAAAAAAACTGAATTATAGAGTCGTATTTATGTTACTACAAATGTACATGTAAAAGCATTTTACCTCTGTGTTCCTTTGTTGTGTGTACGTTTAAATTTTGGTATAGTAGATATTGTTTCTCTGGTAGGAGCTTTACGTTCAAGTTTTCGTCTTTCCTTTTTCGTATGTTTTTTCATGGCTAACATGTACTCGGGAACATTGCATCCAGACTCTCGCATTACAGCAGCTATGCTAAAATATTAATATAATAGAACTTTTTATACTCCTTTTACTAACTTAGACAATGGTTAATAATTACCTCCTCAAATTTGTAGTATCTTGCTCGGTGAAAAAAGTAATTGCTTTTCCTCTATGTCCAGCTCTGCCAGTACGACCTGTTTTACTTAATTGATGATTAAAATTTTCCAACACACTCTTTTAATTTAGAAATACGTACCAATTCTATGAACGTAAGAAATAGCAGATGGTGGAAAATCATAATTAACGACAAGATTTACACCTTTAAAATCGATACCTCTTGCCATTAATTCTGTACATATCAAAACCCATATCTTTCCTTCTCTAAAGCAGCGAACAACATTGTCTCGCTAAAACAAAAGGAAAATAACAAGATTCCTATTGAATTCGGTATTGTTGATAAGTAATAATTCAAGCAATAATCCAATAACCTGTGTTTGCGTTCTATCGGCATGAATAACATCGACGTTAATTCCATCGTATATAAGTTCGTTAAACAATTCTTGCGCTCTTTCTTTACTTTGTACAAACACTAGTACAGGTGGTAATACTCCCTTTATCGAATATAACAACATAATTGTAATCAAATAATGGTAATCAATTTATATGGTATTTATATGGTACCTTCTGAATAATATTTCGAAGAGCTACGAGTTTTCCTCTTTCCGTTCCAACAAATAAAAGTTCCTGTTCTACCATATTGGTTGCAGCATTTCTATGATAAATTTAATGCTTCTAAATACATTGCGTCCGCAAATAATCAATAAAACGTTACAAAAAAACAAGAAAATAATGCAAACCTGTGGCCAACGGTAACCGTTACGAGACTCTTCAAATTATGTCGACACCATCTTGTCACTATAGGAGTATTAGTTGCGCTAAACATTGCCGTGCATAAACTTTCATTTGTACATGCTTTTGTGATCGTTTTCAATTGATCTCTGAAGCACCTTGTTCCATCTTCGAAAAGTTTATCCGCCTCGTCTACGATTAGCCATTCGACGCTATGCAGATTTCATTGTATAAATATTATTTCTTTTAACAGTGTCATAGTGAAATTCAATTTGCGAATATATAAATGTGAAGTTTTCATTGCTTACTTGCTCAACGACACAGCTGGTGGATCCTGATTTAAAAGAAATATTATTCTCTTTGGCGTAGTAATTAATATATCTATAAATTAACGATATCTTAGTTATAGTAGCTAATTAAATTAATTTGCTTGAAGCAAGTTTTTTTATATATTTTATACTGACCGAATTTTTGTGAACTTTTAGGTCCGTATTTGTTCAATGCTTGATTGATTTTACTTATGATATGAACTCTAAAATTATAACCTTCGCTAAGACGTACGCATTCTCTATACGTTTGTTTAGCTAATTCTCTTGTAGGACTTAGAATAATAGCTCTGAATCCTTTTCTTTGTGCTCCGCCTAAACAATGAATTATTGGCAACAAAAAAGCAGCTGTTTTACCAGATCCAGTCGGAGCACAAGCTAATATTTGTCTACCCTGTTTTAATCGTAATTATAATAAAAAAAAAGTATTTTATTTTATAGTTTAATTAAAAGTTACAATTACTTTACTTGCAACATAACAGGCATGGCTTGCATTTGAATCGGCGTAGGATTTACATAACCACAATTCATAACATTGTTTATTAATCTTTCGGATACATGATACATCGTTGATAGATCCATAAAGTTTGATATAGGTTCTGGCACACGACTACCTGTCACGCTTATGCAGTGTTGATTACGAAACTGATTAATCTAAATGCAAGAGTAATCCTTAAAAATTCATATTTGTAATTATTTAATTTGCAGTAAAAAAAAATGTTTCAAACCTTTTCTTGTTTCAGCTTTTGTTGTTTTTCTTCGTTTAAAGATCCTTTATGCTTTTTAGATCTTACTTTCCTTCCATCTTTAGGAATAGATATTCCGTCAAGCAATATTAACTCATCTGTGCTTTCTATATCGTTATCAATTTTGTCGTATTTTCTTTTTGTGGTTAAAGTTGAACAATTTGTGTCATTGGACGATTTTGTAGTTTTTTCTTCGTTCTTGGACACATCTTTAATCTGTTTTTTGACAAGCTATTGCAAACCAAATATTTATGAAACTGTTTGAGTATTCTTAATATATACTAATGTTTGCAAACTGAATTATATTAAAAGACTACCTGAAATCTTTCTGCCTCTGCATGGAAACGCCTTTTGTCAAATTTCACACCACTAGAAAGTTTTTGGAACAATTCATATGCGTCCATCGTTCTTTCTTTTCTATTTAATAACCAATTTGGGTAAACACGTGCTAGCCACTGTGATCTGCTCTGATAGAAAGTCACCAACACACCATGACCAACACCAACTGGTCTCTACTAATACTGAAAAACCGAACCCAACCTGTTAAATCGTTACGTTACTACCGTTACTACACACATTACAAATGGTTACAAATTACAAATAGAAATTGCACTCCTTTAACTAGAATCAAGGTAAACAGTATCCGATTTGATTCAATGTTTTAATCGTTAAGATACAAATAACGAGTATTGTGACGATGTATTGTTCTTAAATATTAATTTATGTTAATTGCGTGTTTTTAAGAATTACAACAGAAAATTTGGCAAAAAAATTTATATGGTTTATAGTAGTATGTAAACTATAAAGTACCAATTATAAAGTATTTTAATGCTCACAAATTCTAATTTAGCTTTACCTACATTTATGTAATATTTTTTACATTATTGTATAATGTTGTACGACTATACTTGTAAATAAATAAAAACTACCATTATTATCTGTAACGCTTTATTTAATTTTTTTCCAGATAACTATGTAACATTATCGTCGAATTATTTTGTTCGTATCTTCGTGAAAACGAACGGTATGTTTGTTAATACAATATTTTCTGATTGGCGTGCAAACAAATATTTTATTTTCTATCCACCTTAGACAAGAGCCATTATCAGGACAAATAAGTATTCTTTGGTTAATTTATCTTTTCTCTAAGTATATATTTAACGTCGTTTTTAGCAGATCTGTTTAGAGAGTTGATAAAAATATGGAAGGTCTATCGTATATTTCGTGTATCAAAGTTAACGGAGTTCCTATCTTACCGCCTATGGTACGTATATTAATTATGTTGCATTATAATAATTTGTACTGAATAGTATTTATTTTATAATGGAATTTCTTTTTCTTTTTCAGATGACTAAAGATATTAGAGAGGAAATGTCCGCTTATAAACAAATTGCAATTAGTCTAGAAAAACAATTAATGGCTTTACGTGATTCGCGATTTAAAAAAAGACATTGCCATTCAAAAGAGAATTTAATTCCTTTTGAGTGCAACAATATCAATCGGAATGAGAGAAATGTTATGGATACCGATGATGTTTCGCCAGAAACTTTTGAAAGTCCTGATGAAAATGCAAAACAAATCTTACCATGGAATAAGCACAGGTCAGACACAGAATGTACATCTGACCATCAAATAAATATAGCTTCTAATATTTACTCGAGACCAGGATTGATCGCTACGAGCGGTGTTGCGGACAATTGTCAGAACGGAGTATCTTTGACGAAACCTAGTACTATTACGACAGAGTCAGAGATTTTGAAACCACAAGTGCCTAAAACATTAAATATTATTCCATTGACTTTGGGAAATCCTAACTGCGGAGAAGATGAAAAATACCAAAGAAATGGTTTGCATAATACAGAAGATATTCCTAAATTAGTACGTCAAGGTTCCTATGTGTTGGATACTCCGAGTCCCATACTACTGGCACATATGAAAATGGAATTGTCTAGTTCAACTACTGATCCTTGTACAGAATATGTTCCAACATCGTGTACAAATACAGTACGTCGGAAAGAATGGAATATCGCACAAGCTAAGATGGAATGGGAAAATGAGTCCAAGAGCAAACATTGTATTCCCGTAGAATCGTTCAGGATTTCTTCGAAACAAACAAAAAATTCCGACTCTTATACCACTTCCCAATTGTGCAAGTCACTTTCGTTTCAGACACAATCTGAACCTTTTTTCGTAGCATACCCATTCGCAAGATCCGTTGATTGTATTCAAACAATGCTAGCAAATGAAAATGTGAACAGAAGTAACGTTCAAATGAAATATGATAGACAGTATCCTATGGAATACAAAGATGAAAAGAAACAGAGATTTGAAAAAGGGAAAAAATACGATAGTTCTTTTACTTCCCCATCGGCGTACAAACATGGAGTTTCTTTGGAAAATTTAAGCAGTACCGATGTTCCAATCTACAAATACACAGAGAGCGAAGATAATACAATTTCGACGAGCAATAATTTTATAAAAGAAATCGCAAAAAATATACCA
Source organism: Hylaeus anthracinus (assembly GCF_026225885.1). NCBI lineage: Eukaryota > Metazoa > Arthropoda > Insecta > Hymenoptera > Colletidae > Hylaeus > Hylaeus anthracinus. The sequence goes on from NW_026535289.1 coordinate 15,751,165, forward strand.
ACAGAAAATTCTATACTCAATTTAAAATCTTCTATCGCATCCGATAAACTTTTAACGGTTTACAAAAAGGTACAAGAAATGCATAAAAAACAAATGATCGAATTAGTGTCTCGACAGCAAAGAGAACAGTTACTGCTCCAAAAGGAGTTTGAAAAGCAACAGTTACTTTTACTTAGAGAGATCAAAAAATCCTTCCCAGAAATTTCAGTTCCGTTGCTCACTGAAAATATTTCGTCTACCGCGTTCAGCCAAGGCACTCCTAACAGTGAAAAACATTTTGAAAACATTGATCGTAGTACAGAAAATCTGAAAAATCTGAAAAGTAATTTACAAGAAGAAAACGAAGTAACACATTTACGAGAGAATAATGCAAGTTTGATTCCATGTCTACTGGACTATGTTTATTCCGAAAAGAATCTTTGTAAGCCGGAATCTTGTTCCAGTAAATCTTCACTCTCGATAGACACATTAGAGATGGAATCGTTACATAAAACCAATAATTCTGTAACTATGGTTGCAAAAGAAGAAACAGAGACTCGATTAGACGTTAGAAGGACTAACGAAAAAAAATTGGTAGAAGAGGGTCACGAATGGAAACGTTTGAATGTTAGTCGACAATTATTTCCTTTAGATAGTAAAACGATTCATGTACCAGTGCTCGATAGAACAATATATGGAAGTAAACATGTAAGAAATTATGCTTCCAAGTTCATATTTCCATTTTAAACGATAACGAAAATTTTACAACAGTTTTATGTTACAGATTGAAGCAGCAACTGTGATCAATGCATATACTAGAGGCTATTTAATACGTAGATTGATGCGAACAGAACGCGTAGTTGCTTTGAAAAATACATACAAGGAAGCTTTGCACTGTATGCTGAAGCTTCACGTTGACGCACCGCTTAATCGATCAGAGATTAGTTTTCTACATCGGCTTCAACTGCAGGTAACATTTGCAGCAATTTAATAGAATATTATATGTCTTTTAATAATTATTAATTTACCTGTTTAAATCTAGTTTCATTAGTTATATGTAGTATAATATTTGGCATTGCTACTTTATTATTCACATTTTATAGTTATCGGTGAGCAATGAGATAGAATAGCGCAAGTAATATTTATTCGATAAGGTCTATCGGCTTATCGTTAACTTTTGCATATGGTTTTTTAAATTTATTATCTCGCTATCATCTGTAAATAAAACAATAGCATCTTGAGAATGAGAGCTTTCACTAAAAAAGTGTTTATATAAATTTTGTGATTTCTAAAAGTGCGATGCAGCTTCTATGAATATAGTGGAGTTATTTGCCCAAAGTCCTGAGAAAAGAATGCAAGTAATAGCGCAAGATCGTGAAATCAAGCAATCTCGCATAGAACGTCCGATGTCTGCCAGATCGTACTCGTTTGCAACTCAGCGGACCTTAGCCAGGAAAAAACTGAAGGAGTATGACTCTGCATAGTATAATTTACTTTGTTCTCTGTAGAAGATTCAATGAACATTAGAAGATTCAATGAATACCTAAGATGTAGAATTCTATGAAAAGAAAATAAATTATTTCATTATTTGCTGTTACCATTTGCATTAAGTACATTTATTGTCATAATTTTATAGATGAGTTAATATTTATCGTGTACAATTTACGACTGGCTTTGTGCAATGCTGTTTTACGTTTTATATATTTCGAAAGCTTCTTTTTGTGTAAAAAGGAAATACGGAAACGAACATTTGCATATCCATTCTTATATCATTGTAGCGTACAAGTACAAGCATCCAAGCTTTAAAGCAGTGGTAAACATATTTTGAGTTATTTAATTTTTTTTTTTGTCTCGTTAGGATGGAAGAATATCAGCCAACTTCGTTTGCGCGTTCATGTTCCTCAAGATCTAGATGTCAAACTTGGACATCCGATGTAGAAGAAAAACTCATCTCACCAAACATTTTATGTAAGTTATATGTATTTCTTTGACTTTTTCGACACGTAAAACGTACGATAAGTTAATACAAATAATTTTCCCTATATGTATTTATACTTGTAGTCAGTTATAAACTTGTAATCGGAAACTTTTAACTTTCAGATCATAGTATTAAAAGGAGTACTAGTGCTGGGACTGTAAGGAAACCATGGCGATGAAACTTGTATTAGTGCCTTTCATCATTCTAATTTTATTATGTTGCGTACACGTACAAGATATAACGTGTAAACAAGCCCACTCCGTGCCTAAATTTTTAATAAATTTGTTTTATATTAAGAAATAGTCTTGTTTATAATATGTTTACAATGCAAAACGTTTACACGCCAAACTAGTGAACGCTTATACATAGATATTGTCAAACGCATTCTTTTCACTTGCAAATAATAATTGCAGTCTTGTAATTTCTGTTAACACAATCAATGTATGTCTACATATAGTATATAAAAATATATTAATTTGTGATCATGATTTCATTTCATGTGCGTGTGATTAATTTATGTAACAAATTATTTAGTTACAATTATGCAAGTAGAGGGGGCGAAGCGTTGCGTCGCGCACAAGCAGATCACTACGGAGCATTACAGTACAGTCATTGTCATTACAGTCATTACAGATTACAGATTACAAATTACAGATTACTCTTATGACATCACTAACTTAAGTAATATGTTTGAGTGAATCAGAGTAGTCGATACGTTGTTGACAGGCGTCACTCTTATCTTGATAGTTTGATGGCCGTGATATCGTTCGTATCAGGTTCGCACTACTATACAGGTAAATATACATATATACTGTATACTGTACACTATAGTATATACTGTTTACTGTATAGTAGTAGTAGTAGTAGTATACAATCACTACTCACTCGGCTCCGTGAACGGAACGAAAAACGAAACGGAGTAGTGGGGAGCAGTGGAGAGTAATCGCGAGAGTATTCTCTCATTTCCAACACTTTATAACTGGAAAATTAAATCCCAGCAATTTATTTTCAGATCAATTGTGCTTGCAATAATCGTGAACAAGTTTTAACGAAACGAACCATGTGCGACAATGTGAACAACAATCCATTCGCTGGATTGTTTTCAACCATCAACGATGCCGTGTCATTCTCGTCTCAAAGTCAGATGATTATCAACGAAAATAATGGAATTAATTATGTTACGGAACTTGAGAATATAAATGTTCCCGGTACGACGAAATCCACAAATTTTCAAGATTTTAAAGATTCGAAAACTGATAGTCAGGTTAACTACCTTCTCGCTGACATATTTGGAATAACATTGCACGCAACAGAAGTAAACGAACACCAGAAACATAAATTGGTACATGTTAACGTTGACTCGATCGAACAAGCAGTTTTCGAGCGATTAATGCTTCCCGATATCGAGTCGAAATTGGTCCCCATAGAAAATTCACAGCATATACCTTGCGATTCTCATACGTTAAAGAAACAGGTGATATCTTATTTATTCGAAAGCTATTGTCGATTGCAACGATACAAGAACAAATTAGAATTGTCCGATATTCTCGACGAGATGCATCGCGTCATCCTACAAAATGCAGCTGTCGCATTGCAGGAGCCGGATCTATTCGAAGGACAAGAAGTATAACCGAATACATTGCTTAAAGTTTCAAAGTTGAAGAAACGCAATTTAACTTTATCGTATGTTGTAGGTTCACAATCAGTTTATCGCGTTATGCGCGGACGAAGATGGTCTGAAACCAGAACTCGTATCGTTTACTAATGATATCGTAAACGAATTGCAATTAGAAAACAGTGATAACGCTGCAGCGACGATTGCTGTATCTTTTAGTCCTATTCTCGATATAATTTACAAAGATGTAACGCAAAGTAATTTAGTTTTCTTAAATCAACATTGGTTTACTATATTAAATCTTTTCGCTTTAAACGAATCTTTAGCTGAATTATTAATACGTCATAGTACTCCTAAAAGCAATCAAGGTCAAGCTTACGCGAATACATTATTAGGTGCAATCCTTAGTTTAAGTTGTTTGCCAAAAACGATAGAAGAACCATTTTATTTTTTTGAAAAGCCATTCCAACAGGCAAGTAACCCGTCGAAGAACGCCAAATTTAAACACTGCGTATTTCACGTAAAGAGAGATTTATTTATTCGTATTTTTTTATTCTAGTCCAATTCTAATATCGAAGGTAACATTTGGACAGCCCTGGATGCATTAAGCGAATCATTGCAAAAAATTTTCCACTTGTTATTAAAGTGCTCGGCGGAAGTTCGTCATTTGACCCTACAGTGGATAGGAAATTGTCTTCATTCGAATGCGAGTAGGGGGAAAATTTGGAACTCGCAGAATAACGTAGGTTTTAGTGCTATGTTGTGCGTTTCCGATGGTTTTATGTTAAATCTTGGAAATGTGCTTCTGCGTCTTTGTCAGCCATTTTGCATTAAATTAAAGGAGTCGAAAGTACCTAAAATAGATCCAACGTATTGCGCAGCAGAGGTCGGTTGATATTTGAGAAATGGGTAAATTTGAATTAGTCGTTGAATTCCAAAAAACATGGTATTTTATTAAGTATAAGTGTAATTAATGTTATAGACCAGCGTTGAGAATGAATGTCTAAATCGTGCTGTACATTTAAAAGGAATGTCTTCAGAAACTTGTTTAATACCAATATCGGAACACGATGCTAGACCAGTTGCAAAAACATTCGGATTTACTACCGAATGTTTTTTTTTAACTCACAGAGCTCTGGACCTTGGTTACAGAGTAGTATCGGAGAAGTTTTTAAGGTTTGTACATTTTGCATTAACAGTTTTATTCTAAACGGAAACTAAAATTCATGATAAAATAATAACGATTATATTCTGCACGTGTAGAACTAGTCAAGATTTGTCGAGAGTGTATCAGGATGCGCAAAGCGGTGGTAATCCGGAAGTATTAGAAATGGTAGCTCAGCGCATGGAGGCAGAAATGACCAAGTATGAAAAAAAATGTTATATTTTTGTATTTTTATTAAACAAACAAATTTTAGGTATCTATCCTTAAGAGCAAGTCTTTTAGCACCGGAAATGTTGGAACTCTTGGCAAAGTTTCATGCGACAACAGCGTTCTGGTTAGTGCAGGTGTACTTAAACGATGTACAAGTTAGCGAAGGTGAACAGACCGATTACGTTCCAAAAGAATATAAACCAGTAACGTTTCCTTTGCCAGAAACCGTTCCGGATACTCTCAGGTGCGTAGAAAGCGTTCATTTTCTCTTCTAATCTCGGACCGATTGCCACAATTATACCTTTTAACGAGATATTATTTGCATTTAGATGCATTCCTGAATTTGTCGTGGAAAATACTATTAGGTTTTTGTGTTTTTTACGTCGGTTCAATTCAAATGTTTTCGAAGAACAAGGGTCGTTTTTCCTAACGCCAGTGTTAACAGAGGTGAGCTAGAAAAAACGTGTAGGTTCGATAAACTCGAATTAATGCGATTCGGTAAAATAATGAAGTATGTTATGTCAGATTATTGTGTTGATGGAGTCTCAACGACGCTTATACAATCCTCATTTACGAGCCCGTCTGGCGGAAGGTTTAGAGGCCCTTTTACCTACAACTGATGATATCTTGAGCCGTAGAAAATCGAGTTTAGGAACATTCCATAGAGAACAATTATTTATGACACACCCGTGTAGACAGCATGTATGTAATTGTATTTAAATTCGTTAAATATTTTCCTCTTATAAAATCATATCGTTTCTAATATAGATTGTTGCCAGCTTACTTAAAGTATTTGTAAGCATTGAAATGACAGGACAAAGCGTTCAATTTGAACAAAAATTTAATTATCGACGGCCAATGTACGTTGTCATGGAATATTTGTGGAAACTTCCAGAACGTCGTAATAACTTTATGTAAGTGAAGAATAAAAAGACATATTTTACAAGTTTGTAAATAATTCTACAGTTAGTACATAGATACGTAAGCCACGAACCGACCTTAATACATACGATACTTTGCACATTTTTTCGATAGTACTCTAGCCGAAGAGGCAGAGGCTAATATGGAAGCAGCTCAACCACCGCTATTTCTGCGTTTTATAAATCTTTTAATGAACGATGCAGTTTTCTTGTTAGACGAGGCACTTTCGAACATGGCACAATTGAGACAATTACTTCAAGCAAGGTATTGCATTATATTCGATTTGTTGTATGTTATATTATATCGCGTAAATAGTATCTAATTCCGATTTCGATTTCGATTTAAATCGAAAGGGAAAGCGGAGAATGGAATAAATTACCGCAACACGAGCGTGATCAACAAGCTCATTATCTGTTACATCTTGGAATGATTGCACGATTTGACAATATATTAGGTAGGAAAACTATACGAACGCTAAAAATGTTAACGACAGACATCAAATCTATCTTTTGCCATCCGACAATGGTTGATCGCATTGCTTCGATGCTCAATTATTTGTTGTTACAATTGGTTGGGCCAAATAAGAAGAATTTAAAGGTACAAAAAAAGTATACACAGCTACATCAGAAAAACGCAAAGTATTTAAACACATCGATTTGTCTTTAGGTGAACGATCAAAACGAATATGCATTCAATCCAGCAAATTTAGTATTAAATATATGCGAAATTTATATAAACCTTAGTCAAATTGAATCCTTTACGCTCGCCGTTTCTCAAGACGGTCGGTCATACAGTCCTGAACTTTTCCGGCTAGCCGATAATGTTCTCGGTAAGCATTTACGCATGATTAATTTTAATAAAAATTTAGGCAAAAAATTACTTCCATAAGTACAATATTTCAGTTCGGATCGGAGGTGTGGGTATATTGGGAGATTTGGATGAATTCGCAAAAAATGTAGAAGCGGCTGCAACTCACAAGAGAGAGGAAGATGAAATTTTAGTCGATGCTCCCGAGGAGTTTCTGGATCCTATTATGTCTACTTTGATGATGGATCCTGTAATTCTTCCATCTTCTAAAATAACTATCGATCGTCAAACCATTGCGAGGTTAGTATTTGTTATTATCGACAATGATAAAGATTACGATAAATATGGAATTAGTGAAAAACATTTACGTCCGATAATCTATAGGCATCTGCTAAGCGATCAAACTGATCCGTTTAATCGATCTCCTCTCACTATGGATATGGTAAAGTCCGACGTTGAACTTCAACATAGGATACAGGAGTGGGTAGAACAAAAGAAACAAGAAAGGACAAAAAGTTGTCAGTGATCAGTGATTGGTGATCGGTGAAATGATTGTATATTTGTCAGGTTTCAGAGTTTCGAAGAACAAGATAGGAATGGTAAACCCTTAAGGTTTCGTATACATATAACAAAGGTAACAAAGCGTAATCTATGGCGAATTCACCATACGTCTACGTTTTTAAATTAAATTTTTTGATTTCTGATTTACGACGTACAAGGACATATATTTTTCTATACAAATTATCGTTATAGATATGTACAAATACCAATTTTGTCCTATAATTAGAGTGTCATTCTGTAGAACTTTGAATATCGCATTTTGTGCAGAGAAAATTATGTTCTATAAGAGTCCATGTAATAATGTAAACATAGAGTTAAACGTTGTTATTTTATGATAAATGTAAAAAAGTACTCTCTATCAAATTTCTTACAGTTAATTTGACCAGGGTGAATGATATAAATGAATTTGAAATAAAACTACTTTGAATGGTTGAAGTAAAGTATAGATTCAGAAGTAAGCAAAAATGAATGTAGGAAACATTGTATTATATGTTTATTGAAACATATTTATCGGTTACCGCCGAATCATTAGAAATAATTTAATGGTTCGGAAGAATATTACCTTTTACGTTTACAATGCATTCGCAAGTTCATTGAAATCGGTAATAAACCACGGAGCTCCAATCTTAACGCTTTCTCTAACCACATTTCCTCCGTATCCTATAGTAAAACTAATATTAACTAAAATAAAAAACAAACGAAATTATTTATACGTAATAAGTAATCGAGACGTACCTATAAATGTGTCCGCTATCGAAATAGTTTCTAAATCTGTTGCTCCGTCTCCGATATGGACAACAGTTTTACATCCGAGTTCCTTTTTGAGATACTCGATTACTTTTGCTTTTCCACCGCTCGCAGCGGTGGGTTGATTTTCATCGAAACCTGCATATTCTCCTACAAATATCGTTCGTTGAGTTTTCAGATGTAGTATAATAAACCGACCGTGTGCATACATATAAACGGATACGAACCTGTGAAATAAAATTTCAATTTGTTCGCAAAGACATGTTCTAACGGAATGTCGAGTAATACGGCAACTGGTGCGATTACGCAATGGAAACCACCAGACACTAGGAACACTTGCTTTTTGTGAGCTTGTAAGGCCGTTACCAGAGCTCTGGAAGTTTTATAAGCAGTTTTAGAAGAAGCAGCGCGTACAGTGTAACATCTCTTTAATTGAAATTATTTCTTACTTGATTCCAGGTGTAAGTTTTGGTGGGTGCGATTCGAGAAACTGCTTTACCTGAGTATAGCTTGGTTTTATAATATTCAATCTTTCCATTAAAGATTGTTGAAACGTTAAGTTTCCTTGCATCGCTTGGCTCGTTCTAAAAGCATTTTAAACTGATTTTTCATACGAAAAGAGTAAGAATCATCTATGGCGTGTAAGTTGATTTTGAAATAATCGAATATTCTAGTTGATAGAAATCTTACAAGGCGGTAACTTGGTCTCCTTTTCCACAAAATTTTGCAAGTTCGTCGATTCCTTCCTCTTGTATCACAGTGGAATCAACGTCGAAGGTGACTGCATCCGCGTTTCTCCATATAAATTTTACGTCTTCTAGTTTTGCCATCTAATTTCCATACAGCAACAGGTGGTACAAGTATTTCCTTTTATCGTATGAAATATGGAAACCGTTACTTTTTCGAAAGTAACAACGCCAAATAAGTTTTACATGGAAACAGGAAATTTGTCAGCATCCGTTCCGGTTATGTTAAAGTTAAACCGTTACATCATCAAAGTTTGCGTTTTAACAGTATCAAAGTATATACGTGATATTTTGTTTTTATTAGAAACCGTCAGCGTGTTTAGAGGTTAAGATACTATCAAGTGGTATCACATTTCTTCGTTACGCTTACGGTCTATTTTACTTATCTACATATGATATTTTATTTAATATCGTTTAATTTTATTCTGTTTTACACAGATGCAATTGATACATTAAGGAATTAAGATCAGAATTTTATTTCGTTAATCAGGAATCGATGATACTAATACTAAGTATATAAGTAAATATATGTACTTACGATTAATCGTTTTCTGCTAACGAGATCTTAAAAAAAGAAGATATCAAGATGTACAGCATTTTGATAACTCGAATCTGCCGGACAAAAGAGACTGGACTCTGGAGTGGGATGCTATAGACAAGAGAAACATACTTGCACGCGATACAGCTGGATGACACACGTAACGCAATGTACTACATAATCATAATCATTTCGTAGAAAACGAAAAAATCATAGAATAGTATCGGTTATTGACAACTTTGCCAATGTGTTTCCAATTTTTATTTTATTCAGTTTGTGAGATCGTACAAATTTCTAGTATCGCAAATATTCTAGATTCGCATCGACGATTCTCATCTCTCAAAAGTTAATCGAGTCTGAGAGCAAGGTGAAAGATCGAGGAGATCATCCAGATTGCATAACGCGATAAATAGCGATGAATAGATTCGACTGGTTTTGTAATTGAAATACATTCACGATACAGAATGTACGTATACGTTTCTTAGAAATCATTTATAAATTTATAAAAAGTGTTAAAAATATTGATCTCAAATAAAGATGTACATTTATTTCTAGTGGTACTCTATTTTTAGGTCGTTGTAACGATACAAAAGGGATTCTAAGGTAAAAGTGAAGCTGTTATTAATCATTAATCGCAAGCTGTTATTCCATAGTTGCGAATATTATTATATATATATATATATATACATGTTTGTTTAAATAGCGAATCCGTGCGGAGTGTTGGAATGCGTTCCAAATCGCGGTGTACAGGAAAACTGCAAAATGATCGAGCTTGGAACGAGAATCTACCGTACCTATCGAAGTTACCGTTTTTATCCAACTGACAAATGTTGGAGAAAGCTAGAAAAGGTTGGTTATTGTTAGTTTCTCGCAAAGATAGGCGAGTATTTGCATCGTATGAATGTACGAGAGGCGATTACCCTCTAGTTATCGATTAAAATTGATTAACGAGATCGACAAACGGTACGAGAAAATGATAAAGGGTAGTAGTGTTGCGTTAGTTTATCCCGTTGGCACTTGGCAGACGGTCTTTCTAGCCGTAATAGGTTTGACAGATGGCGTTGGTACCGCATTGTCGGCGATTCTCGCGCGGGCGGCAACTAAGAACGATCGAAAGACTCGGAGGGCAGTCTGTCCCGAGACTTCCGAGCCATTTACGATTTCGTTGGATCGTCGACGCGACGTCGATGATCAACGCCGAAACGATCCGACGTGAATTTTAAGAATCGTTTCGCATCGACGTATGAACGCGAAAAGAAAAGAAAAGAAAAGAAAAGAAAAGAAAAGGAGAGAGAACGTATCATCGAACGTAGTTACGTTTGAACGGAGCGTGAGAAGGTCACGATGCGGCTCCGTGTCACTACCGTGATTCGCGTAATTTCGTTTAGTTTGTTGTATTGGCTCGGACCTACGGGAACCGAAGTAGACGCATCGTCGAACGGAGATTCCTTTTGCCAAGCATTCGCGGCTATCGTTCTGGAACCAAGTAAAACTAGCAGATTTAAGAACGGAAGTTTGATGTACGAGGAGCTGGTGTACCCCGTCGGATCTTATCGAGAGGTCGGGAACGAGACTTACGGATGTCCGTGTAATTTACGCACATGCCTGAAAAAGTGTTGTCGACGCAACGAGATGTTAGGAGTCGGTGATCGACCGAATTGCACGCGACTACCGAACGAACAGCTCGGCCGCGATCTCGTCCTCGAACGATCCCAACTCGCCCCCGAGATCGAACGAGTCTCCGTTATCGTCAACTACACGGGCTGTCCCGGGAATCTCTCGAGGTATATGCTCGAGCCGGAAAAGTTTGAGGAGGACAAGTTTGTAGTCGAGCGAAACGGGTCGCTTCAAACTTCGTCGATGATGTTTCCGACGGGGAGTTACTGTCTCGACTGGAAAGAGTCCGTCGACAAGATCGCCGCCCTCGTTTGCTTGTCGACCGAAGTTTTACCCAATTCCGTTCCTCCGAACGAGAAAACCTATTACAAATTCGGCCTTATAGTGTCCATTCCATTTTTGCTCGCTACATTTTTGGTGTACGCGATTATTCCGGAGCTCAGGAATCTCTACGGAAAGACTCTGATGTGTTACGTTGCTTCTCTTCTCGTCGCGTACACTTTCCTCGAATTGGCCTCCTTGTTTTACATCGCGTACGGACTCTGCTCCGCGATAGGTAAGCACAACCAGGCCGCGCACGATCTCTCTCTTTTATCAACGTTTGCTCCCTTGCCATCGTCGCTTGCTTTCTTTGCTTCTCTTTTCGCTATTTTTCCCGTTTACCGCATCTCTTGTCATTCTTACACACGATTTTAGATTCGATGTAGTTTGAAATAATGGGTTGCGGCGGTCACAATGGCCGTCTCCTCCTGTCTCGCTGGAGACAACCCGACTCAATTTCGTACGTATTCAAAGGAATACTTGAAAATTGACACGTTTCGGACTAGAATAACCCGTTGAAATGAAATGTACTCTTAAAACCGAAGACCGGTAGTGTCTCGTAGAGAAAAAAGAAACTATCTTGAAAATTTGATTAAATTTCGAAGCAAAAGTGGCCGATATATATACGCGCGTCGACTTGATAGTTTGTAGACCTTTTAGCCTTGTACCGACGTTTGTAGGAAGTCGCTGTTTATTTATCGGTTTTACAGCATAAAATCGCGAGGAAATGGTCTTATCGGCTTGCGATTCGAGCCTTCGATGTTCTCCTTCTTACGTCCCTCGGTCTCTCGGTACGCGGCGCGCCAATCCCACCATGTGTACACACGGTAGATAACGAAACGAATGAAAGACCGTTGAAACGATGTTGCCCCTTTCTGGAAACACGTGTCGTCGTTTCGAATCATTTGGCTGTGATTCGTGGACTAAACATCGTTGTAGCCGTGCAATGACGAATCGACGATCCTGAGAGTTTAAATTTTAAAACGATGCGCGTTCGCGCGCTGCGACTCGCACGACTCTTTCCGTTCAACACGGTTTAAATTGAACGAAACGATATCGTACAGATACGATAAAGTACGCGAATATGTTCTCTGACAGGCGAACGATTTATATCTTAGCCTATTGATGTAATAGTTGACAGAAGAGTTTATGCTCGGTGTACCCGTCGCGTTCTAGGATAACAGATGATAAAGATTAGATAATTTAATGTCGAAGGGCTATAGAAAGCGAGCGTATGTCAGCCGCAACTGGATGTGTAAGTGTTGCCAATCATCCGACCATTTCCGTGTAACGCGATAATGAGCGCGGTCGCAAGAAATCCGGATGACCGACGGCGACGATAAACAGTTAGTTTTCGAGAACCCACCCACCCAGACGTTCGGTACGGTCCGATATGGATTACGATCACGATCACAATTGGTTAACGATCCTTGTCATCTGGCTGTTATCGACGCGATCGGTATTCGCGACGAGCGTTGTGTTGTCTAGCACCGAATGTTTGTGCAATCAAGAAAACATCACTAGAGTAGAGCCAGAGTGTTTGGTGAAGGATGCCAACAACAGCAAACCGAGCAGAGACTTTGACGGGTTTGACGACTTTGGTAGCTCGGACGAGGCAAAGAATAAGAGGACGAACGTGTCTCGGATCCCGTTTCCTCTTTGCGAACCGCTCGCGTTTCGCGCGTGTTGCAACAATCACGAGGAAACAAACGTCACCTTCCATTTGCCGAGTATTTACGATTCCGTTAGCTTGGAGTTGCTCGTCGAGGATCTAACGCGAGAACGGTTTCGTTTTTTCCTTTCGAATCCTCGTAGAGACAAGTACTTACTCGAGCCGAACAACAACATCGAAGATCATTTCATGTATCTTAACAACGGCTCGATCTACCAGGATAATATCGGAATTATTCGCGAGCAGACCGATTTTTGTTTCCGTTTAGAGGATAACGACACGTTCAGCGTGCTAGTTTCTTTCGACATAAGCGAAGGCGACGGAAACGTGTTGGTCTCGTATCCCGTGGGAATGATCGTTTCGATACCGTTCCTGCTCGCTACTTTGATCGTCTACACGCTGATACCCGAACTGCACAACATACACGGACGCACCCTGCGCGGATACGTTGGTTCCCTCATGGTCGCGTATACAACGCTCGCTATCTTACAGATCTCACCGCAGGAACATATCTCGGACAAGTTCTGCGTGTTGCTCGGTACTCGTTGCACGTTATTTTTCACCAGAACTCCTATACGGATAGTCGAAAGAAAGCATATTTACCAGCGATTTCGTATCGTAGCGATCCATGATACACGATATATCTACAGCTACGTACTTGGACGTGCGTAACAGTTGCCGGAACGAAATCGACACCGAGCACAAGCATGCCGTGCAAGCGTAAACGGTCAAATCGTTCCCGAAATCGATCGTTTCTTCTCTCGTACGATTTCTCTGCTTTTTATCGACTCGGTGCACGCCTATTCGCTTGTTAACGCGCGAGCATGTCCGCGACTCGCAAGGTAAACCGTTGGTAATTTTAATCGGACTTTGTTTCAGCCTTGGTCATCCACTTCTCGTTCCTGGCGAGCTTTTTCTGGCTGAACGTTATGTGCTTCGATATTTGGTGGACGTTTAGGTAAGCGAGTCGAAAGTTTTGTCTACGCGCCGCCCGTTGCTTTGCGATTTTTCGTTTCGTCTCGACGCGCGACGTATCGAAGCCTTGCATCGGTATCCAGACGCGGAAGCGGTAAAACATCCGCCTGCAAATTCATTTATTCGCCGACGACCTATCCTTGAAAAATGTTTTCTCGGTCGCGTATGACGAACGCGTTCAAAACGTTCCTCGTTAATCTTCCGTTGAAAGAAGAGAAATTTGATAGTTGGTCAAACACCGGGGGAAAATTAATCGCGATAGAACGCAAATTAATATCCGGTTCGTGACGGCACGTGTACAGAGAACCATGCAAACATTCTTAAATGAATTTCGATCGTGTCCGCGAAACAAACGGCTCTCCCACGGCGCTATTTATCGCGTGTAAGCCCCACGTTAATGTCTCTTGTCTCGACCCGTGTCGGATGACGCCGACGCCTTTAATTCGCTCCGATTAATTGATACTCGCGGGAATCGATAGAATTTATTGACACAGGACCAACGGCCAACGCAATCTAGATTCTGTACACAGTACAAGTATTTACTTCGATTGCAGAGATCCTCCATCTGAATTCTGTTCAAAGAATCAACATTTTTCTACCATTCGTTGCGTGTTAAATGAAAATTCCTCGCGACGCCGACGCCGACGTTTCGACGCGCGTAATTTCATCTACGGAATGAAATTTCGATAGCCAAACGAATAAATATTTATGCCACGACGAGTATACGTATACATACGCGTACGGGTTCTTCTTATTCGTAATCTATTATTATTCGAATCAAATTTTGCCCATATCTGTTTCTTTACTTTAGCCAGCCGTTATAAAAGTTTCAGATCTACTCGAGTATCTATAGAACGCCAGGTGTACAGCAAACAAATCGTGACGTATCGTCCAAACAAATCTCGAATGCCGAGGATCGGGCTTTTCTTCGGTGCTGATTCCGTCGACGGTACCGACGCCGACGCCGACGCCGACGCCGACGCCGACGCCGACGCCGACGCCGCTTAGATACGAGTATTCTCGCGTTACCTTTCAACGCCCGGAAATCCTTATTATTGCATTCGTTTACTTTTCCTAGAAAGATTTTCGAACGTTTATCACGGGTCGCTTTTGTGGAAAATTCAGGGAAAACGAAACGAATTTTGTATAGGTACTCGCGCAACATTTTTGACTCGTACCTATAGTTTATAAACGCTTTCAAGGCACAGGAATGTTCGATCTGGTTCTTTAGGAATAACTGTGCGTCACTGAAAACCGCAAACGTCGCGACGCGAAGCAACTGTCTGTCGTACTCCTTTTTCCAATATGAATCATTCGAAGCATAGTCGGTCAGTTTTAAACTCGATTTCGATCGTTTCGCAAAAAGTACGTTTACGCAAATACGCACTCGCTCGTACGTATGAAAACCCTCCAACATGTTAATACGCTTCCTTTATTAGACGCTGATGACACGAGACACGCGGGAACGGTCACACCCTCGACCAAGTCGAACTCGTATCTACTTACGTGTTTATATTTATACGAGTAGGAAAGAAGGGCTTGGCGAAACGAACGCACGCTTAACGGCCGTTAACGATCATGATCGTAGATTATGCCACCCAACGTAAACGCTTTATTAATTTAGGCTGACATTCTCACGCGATCCCGTAAACCGTAAACCGTAAACCGTAAACCATTGTCGCATTCGTGGAACGCTTAAAAATACTCGCAAACCTGGCTGTAGCGTGCAAACTTCAACTTTGACTCCAACTTTGAAATTTTAGATACGAATAGTACATAGTTGAAATTAAAATGCTTACAAGGTACGGAATCGTTTGGGCTTTCTCGCAGACCGTAATAATATTAATTTTCACTTTTCAGAGGTTTCCGATCGCTTCAAGGTAGCGCAAAGCAAAGGGAACGGAAAAAGTTTATGATATATTCGATCTACGCTTGGGGTTGCGCATCCATTCTTACAGGAATCAGCATACTCATGCATTTTCTTCCCGATATCCCAAAGCATTTCGTTCGACCGGAATTCGGCGAAGAGAGTTGCTGGTTTGCAAGTAAGTGCTGATTTACTTTAAATTTATTCAATTATTATGGTGTGCGAATCGTTAGAACCAGCAGTCTCGGGATCATTAAACCCGCGTCCTGTATTTACGTCTATGATTAAACGTAGCTTAATCTTCTTATAGAGGAAACGGCAAAAGCGATATACTTTTACGGACCTATGGGCGTTACAATCCTCTGCAACATATGTCTTTTCGTCTCGACGGCATTGAAGATTGTGCGACACAAAAAAGACACGGCGCGACATTTCAAAGACGCGGACAGCAAGCGCCACGACGATCACAAACAATGGTACGTGCTTTTATCCTTTTATTCGTTCATTTACAGTCTGTAGCGTTAAACATTTTTTCTTTGCGCCTTTGTTAAACTCGAACAAGCCCCTATTTTGAAAGACGTTGATCCAGTGGTTCGAAACACGGCTCGCGATATGCGATACGCGATACGCGAATACTACACTTATTGTGACGGCAAAATTATTTTTGGATCCTCTTATAGAACGAGCGAAACCAACATTTTTCCCATGCTTTGATTTGTTTTCGTAATGACGAGTTCTCCTCTAAAGTAGCAAATACACATCCGGGGCTACAGTCTCGCGCGCATAGTCGCACGCACGGTTGCTTGCGTTCCACGTTCCACTCGACAGAGGTATCGCCTCTACCAATCTACTCTATATGTATACGATATTTACATATTTTACAAAATAACCACAATTTTCTTTAGTATAATTTATACATTTTCTTGTCCAGGTTCAATTTGTACTTGAAGCTGTTCATCGTAATGGGCATCAATTGGTCAATGGAAATAATATCTTGGCTGTGCAACAATTCACCGGAATACATTTGGTATCTTACCGATATAACGAATACCTTGCAAGGTGTAATCATCTTCTTCATCTTCGTTTGGAAGGATAAAGTGAAGCAGCATCTTCTGAAAAGACTCTGCTGCAGGGACGACAATATACTTTCCAGAAACTCGACTCGAAGCGCGTATCATAGTTCGACTACTCGTTCGACCTATCCTTTTTCGAGCGAGTCTGCGCGAACCGTTAAATGAACGTTCACGGTAACACCACGGTTTGTCCACTCGCAATCGGCACAAGTATCTAGTCGTCGAGAATGGCTATCGTTGGAGTGTTTCGAGTCGCGAGTATTCTTTTATTTCAATTTTAAGGAAAAGCTTGGGCTAAAGTTTGCGCTATACGTTCTCAAATGACCTGTGACCGCGCCACTTGGAGTGTAACGCGATGTTAATTAGCCGTGAAGCTTCTATAATTCTACTCTTCTTCTTCTTCTTCTTCTTCTTCTTTTTCGTGTTTATAACGTAATATAGAAAATTTGAATCAATGCACCAAAAAGCTTACCAAACTTGTTTATTGTACGCCAAGAAAATAACAAATGTATGTTGCGTAATGTATTTTACGAGATTAAATGTGTGAAAATTTGTACATTTTCTTAATGTGTACACGCGTATGTGTATAAATTATGTATTTTTTATTCTAAATTGATATTAAAGTATAGTACAAATTTGAATTGGTTTAATACTAGTCAACTTATAAACTAAACGTTACAAACATTACTGGATACGCATATTTCTCAAAGGTAAAAAAAAAGAAACGCGTTAGCGAGAATGCATCACGACTCGTTTAGCTAGTCAACTTTTTAATAAACTGTTCAATCTTTCACGATACTTTATGTTAACCGTGCGCGATCGATTCGTGTATATACAATTAAAAGCGCTTGATATCTGAACAAAAGTTTCATCTTTAATTAAACGTTGTCGGTTATGCCACAATGAACTTTGGAAAAAAAGTACAGATTTAACGATATTTTATCGTTTTACTTTCCTTTGCTCATCTTGTTTAAGCGTATACATCCTCTCGATCGGCTCCGACACCATCGCCGTCCTCCAAACTAGAAAAGTTTAAAAAGTGGGCCGGTCGATGAATTTCGTGATAAAATTCTTTTGGATTTGCCAATTGTAGTTCGTATTTCATGTTCGGGTCGTGTCTCACACCTACAATAATCAATAATCAATAATAAAAAAGGTTTAGTTTGGTAAAGAGCAGAGACATGCATCGATAAATAAGTATCAGTATTAAAAGAGTCTTACCCATAAAGTTATAATTCCAAGATCCTTGGCTCGGTACCATAAAGAAGCCGAGGAAGCGATCGGACAATAACATTTGCACCTTTTCGTAATGGCTAGGTAGGTAACCTTTAGGATTGTTTCCTTTATCGGTGTTTTGTTTTCCCCATTCAAAGCCACTCGGCGTTAATTTGTAGGCTGTCAGGGAACAAGATCCGGGAGTAAAACTACAGGTGATGACGATGGTCTTTTCGCCATCCCAGATCGGATTCTCTGCCATTACCCGAGCGTGCGTCGATATATCCTGAGGCGATAATTGCGGTAACTCGTTAGGTTGAGTGTGAATCCAGCCGAGAGGTTCCATTTCTTTGAGATACTGATGATTCGGAAGCGTGTTTGGCAAGTGAACCGTTTGATGCGTGCCCCATTGCGGAGCCATAACTATACATCTGATTTCTTTAACTTGGGGATTGTCCGGTGGACTGATGCCGTACAAGTATCCCGCGATTTGAGCGCGTAAATCGGAAATGGTAACAAATTTCTTGAGGACGTTCTTTGGTAATATGTAAGTGTAACCGGTCTCTTTGATGTCATCGGACGACACGTAAATATGGTTCGTCCTGAGATGCAAGTTCGTAGCTGAAATCGCCCTCACCCGCCATTCGGTCTTTGAACTGAACGTCTGCGTCTCGTAATTAGAAGTTGTCGCCGTAATGATTTCATCGCCGTGTTTGTTTACCGTTCTCGTAGTGGTCGCTGTAAGCTGCGATTGTTCCTTTGTCTGCTTCTCGATTTCGGCGATTTGTTGACGTTGAGCGGACGGCGCACTAATTTCCATACCCAGTATAATATCTCGAATCTCGGATTGAGTCAACGACGCAACGTTTACGTTATTCTTTTTCCCGTAATCGGCCAATATAAGATCTTTTAGCTGTACTTCGACTTTAATCCATTCGTCGTCCGTTAAAGAAGGCCATATATGATGAGGTTCCGTTATGGTTGTCTTGTCGGGCTTTAAAACAACCTTTGTTCTTTCGGTATTTACGTGTAACGCGCGAAGAATAAGAATCAAACGCGAGAACGCGGTATAGGAGGAAATGGTCTTCAACCAGTCGTCGTACAAATTGAACAAGACCATTTGGGGTTCGGTTGCTTTCAAAATTAAGTCGCCGAATTTCTCGACTTTCAAGCAAGCTTGAAACGGTAGCTGAAGCTCCGATCCCTTGATCACGATGTTGGGAAAGTCGAGTAAATGAACTTCCAAAGGATCCAACATTCCTTTTCTGGTTACGATTATTTGCTTAGGTTGCTCTTCGACCGGTAAAGATCGGATCAGCGCAGCCACTTCTTCGGCGGTTTTCCATTTCGCCAGCTGGCCCAAACGCTTCTGGCCGGCCCAAACCGATGTATGGATGATTTTTAAGAACAGCTGACCGGTTCGAGGATTGAAAATAAAGATGGCTCCGTTAATGGGTTTTGTCGTTAAATTCCCTTCGAACGTTTTATGAATGGTAACGCGATAAACGTTGGTATCGTCGACGAACCAGATGATTTGATTGGAAAACAGTTCTCCGTAATTCTGCGAAGATAGATACGGTTCGGTAGGTTCGGAGGAATAAAGTTGCAACGCTTTTCTGATACGTTCTCGCAACACGTACAACGCCGGATTCGCCTTCATTATTTTTGCCATCGCTTGCTGTATCAGAGGCTTGCATCCAGGGAACCAATTACCGTACGCACTGTGCAAATTGTATGCCAAATCAATGGCGATCAGCAATCCGGTTGGCGACGGATAGATAGACATATTGTCCGTGGTGTAATCCAAGAATTTCGCTCTAGCGTATCTTTCGATATCGTGAGAATCGTAATCTCCCCATCGAAGTTGCACGTCTATCCAATATTTTTGCGTGGTAGTGTTATCCATAAGATCTTTGGAATCAGCGAGCAAAGACGGCCTAGAAACGTTCCATTTGTAGGCAGAGAAGAGGAGAATATCGGCGCAAGACGAATTCATTTTGTACGATTTCCTCGGATGTATCGTCTCCTTTTGAACAGTCTCGATTTCTAGCGCGTCCAACTCTTGATCGAATACTTGACAAAGATCCATCACGATCGACTCGTGTACCTTTTGCCACAAATGCGCACGGAAAATTTGAATCAGGGAAATCTTTAGGGTTGGAATTTTACCGTGCATAAAGATTCCCGTCAAATCCAGTTGAACCTGGAAACCAACGTACACGTTTGCTCGGTTGATGGTCGGCGACCACCATAGGGTGAATCGCCGATTCGGAATTTGATTCAACCCCGACCTTTGAGCATTAGTTAATTTTTTATACTTCATAGATTCTTCGAAACCGGATGCTTTCTCCCAGAAAAGACCTTCCCAAGTTGGAAAGTAGGTTCCTTTGAAAAGCGTATGCTCCAATATACCCTCGACGCCGCCCAGAGCCTGAATCATATCTGTTCTATAATTGTTCAGATTCCACAATTTACCATCGTGCCGTTGATGCGTCCACCAGAATGGATTTTGCTTCAACACCTGATACTGCTTGAATTCTGTACGTATCCTCCAACCCTTGTCGTAAGCGAGCGTGTGCCTGTCCTTTTGGAACAGCGTGTTTATGCGAGGAATACCACGATCCCAACTATCTTCGAGATCTTCTAAAGTGAGCCGACGGTTTTGCGCGTTAGCTTCTTGACGCTTCAACGCGTATTCCGCCCATACTCGTTGCGAATCGATAAATTCCGATTCCCACGGTTGAATGTACCGATACAAATTTGGAATCAATTGATCCTCGTCGTGGCTCATGCCGGAACGGAAGTGAGTGATACCGACGTCGGTTTGTTTCGACCACCTCAAGTCCGACTGAGGTATCAGCACGTGGCCCATGGAGAGCATTCCAAGTCCGCCCAGTTCTTTCGGCGTGTAAAATACCACTGGTGGAAATCGCGAAGGCATCTTCGAGTTGAGCCCGATCTTGATACGCGTTTGAATTTTATTTTCACACTTTACCAACAAGTCCAACAGTTCTTGCGTGTTTACCACTGCTTCGCGGAAATATGTCATCAGTCCGATCAATGCCGTGTTCCATTTGTTTACGATCTTTGTGAATGTCGTGGACCCGGATGCCATCAGAATTTGCCTAACTCTGTTGTGGAATCGTTGCAAACTTTCATCGTCGACTCTCAAGAAACACTGAGCCGTTCTTTCCTTTGTTATTTCGTTTTGCAAGTTCCACACGCCGTCTCTATGCGTGAATTCCTCGTGAGTGGTTCTGCATTTCGGTAAGATTCGACACTCGAATCCGCTCATGTTGAACAGCAGATTCGGATTGTCTTTGCTGTACACGCTGACAAAACTATTCTCCCATTGTATGGTGGTCGTCGAACGGGGTAAACGGTTTTTTATGTCCCAAAATACTGCGCGACCTAGATTAACGTCGTGCTTCATAAGTCGCATTCGAGCGTCGCGTGGCCAACATTTCTTGTTATTGTAACCGACGATATTCTCGTTGTTGGGGTCCGGATGCTCCGTCAAGTATCTTTGAATCAAATCTCTCGCCTCGTCGGCAGAAAATCTCAAAAACAAATGTATTCTGTCAACGTATCTGCAATACAACCTGATGGGATGGGCCGTTTCGGAAGCCACATCTTGGAAAGTCAAAAAATCGTTTGGCATTTGAGGAGGACCAGCCATTTCGCTGGCTCTTTGTAGCCCGAGGACAAGCAAATCTAACACGAGACCGTAATATTGCGCTATGAACGACGCGAATTGTAATCCACGAATTATTCCGTAACTGTTTGTGTGGTTCATATCCTTGTAATTTATAACGACGTTATTCTTTGCGGTCATATAATCGGCTATATTATGATCGACGATCAATCTGAGAAGCCTGTTCAGCAATGTCAGATCGATCTTTTCGTAGAGTTTCTCAAACTTTGATTCCAACAACACGTTACATTCTCCCTCGCTGACATCCCAAACGTCTTGCAAATTATTTATACCTTGACACCATTTGTAAACTAACAAAGGCGGCGGTTCTGTATCCGAGGGTTTCACCCACGGCGGGAACAATCTTCGTTTGTCCGCTTCGTACCACAGGTATTGATCCAAATAAGCATCGGTGATTTTCTCGAGCGGTTCGACGTCGTAAACGGGAATCAGGTGACTGTACAGGTCCATGAATTCGATTCCCACCTCTTTGAATGCTCGCTGGGTCAGAAGGTGTCGTTTGATTCTGGACAATGCTTCGTGCGGATTATCGTACGCCTGTTCTATCAAACCGAGTTCTTCGCGTTGACTTTGATTCAATCGAGACTTGACGCTGTACGCTTCCTTCAAACGTTCCAACGCTAATATCAACAGCTTGGTGTCGTGTTTGTAAGAGAGCGGTGGAAACGGTATAGGAGCGAATCTTCTCGATTCTAACCAGTGTACGGTTGTCGTGTATATCGCTACCGCTTCCTCCGGCGAAATATACGGGCCATCCTTCAAGTAGTTGTGCTGACGCTCCTGCTCCGCTTTAAGATAGAGTCGCGTCAGCCGTCCAAGATTTTTCTTACAAACGGTCTTATCCACGGTCGCTCCGCGCCTTATACGTTCTCGATTGTAATGCGCCGTGTTCGTCCACCAATCGGCCTTCATTTTCACGTACCGCAGGATCATATTTTCGATGGGAATCGGTAATCCTGGCACCTTCCACGGAATATTAGCCTTCCAACATCTCCATGCCTCGCTAAGGTGCTGAAGTATCGTACGAGCTTTATTTTGCTTTATTCCCTCCGGCATCATATCCACGATATCGTGCATCACCGACGCTCTCAATTCAAGGTCGAAATGGGACTCGACGCGTTGCTTCGTTACGGTTTTAGCCACTCCCTTTGAGTGTCGACCTTCGAATTGTCTGGATAGCAAATTTCCCAACCACCTTTCCAGCAGCGGCGTAATTCCTCTCATAAAAAACAGCCATACCCTCCAACCGGGTGCCCAAAATCCACAACCAGGACCTTTACCGACAGGACCCGTATTGAAACGATAGTAAATCAAATGTTTCAAGTCTTTGCACATTCTGATTTGCCTCATCAATTTATATTTGTATCGATACATTCCGGTCAGTTGACCGACGTGCGCAAAAATGTATTGCAATCCATCCGCGAGTTGAAACGCGTCAACGTTATTTAACCGATATTGCACGTGAGAATCGATGATCAATTTTGTTAAACGAAGAATTTCGCGACACAAATGGAAAGCATTTCCGAATCGAGATTTCTTTCTCTCTTTGGTGGTAAGAGTTTTCACCGGTTTCAGATTGAAATTGTAATCTAAATGAAGATAGTTCAAGTTCTTTCTATGAATAAGTAAATTCAACATATTGTATCCCTGTCGGCAAACTTGAAGTCCAGCTTCCACCCAATCTATAGTAGTGGTTTGGAAGAACTTTGTCGACTTGAACGATCGGAACAAGTAACGTTTCTTCTGTGGTTTCGGAGGCCTGTGCTTCAAAGCGTTCAAAACAAAATACTTTAGTAGCTTTTGATAGCTGACCCGAACCTTAACAGGCTGACCTGGCGGACAATGTTCTCTGTACCAAGACTTCACCAAAGGTATGTCGATAGCTCTTCTAGTTCTGCCGGAACGGGTATTGAACGGTCTTGGTGCCCATAGCAAAGCTATACCATTTGCCGTGTTATCGGTGTACAAAGGAGTTTCTTGAAGGAACGGTTGCACTTCTTCGGGGAGGATAAAGTCTTCGTCATCTTCGATTTGAGGTTCCACGGTCTAAACAACAGACACAATGGAACCAACTTTCATACAACAATCGGATAAATATACTCGACGATCTAACCTACGTATCTATATCCGAACGAACGTTTACCTTCAACGAATTCCTATGAGAGATGGGATTGATCAGAGGATCGAAATAAAATGCAGGTAAATCGGGATCTTCGGTTTTTATGTAAACCACGTTTGGCGCGTGATACCTGTAAACACGTGACACCACGGAAATCCATTGAAATATAGTAATTAGAAATTACCCTATACTATACCATGTATAGCATGCTTTCATTCTTTCGTTCGTTTCAATCAAAATGTAGGTGATTTCAGCAGTTGCCTTCTACACTTTACGAAGGATACGAATAACAATCACCGCCTTTACATATACATATATCTTTTCTCTACCACGCTGCTAGTAAGACTATCGATACGCCAACAATGAACTCTTAGTCTCAAAACTAGTGTGGACAAGGTGTATATTTAAATAAACGCGTTTCATCGCTTTAAACTACTTACCATGATAGATGAACGAAATGTGGCATATTGTTGTACAGATAAGGAAACGCGATGCGATACTCTGTTCTTATAGGTTGTCTAATTATTATTTTATTTATATCGTTAAACTCGTTCCAATCTTCGTCGGCTGCATTCGAATCCTTCACCAGTGGTTCAAACTTTGGACCTCCGGGTATAGCCATATTCAATGCTTTAGCGGTAAAGAAAGACTTTGGATCGAAAAGATAAAAAAAGTTTTGATCCACCAAATCTGTTAGTAATTGGTTAGCCAAACGGTACAAAGTTGCCATTTGCGGTAGAGTCAAGTTCCATCTCCGGTAAGTGGATCCATTTACATGCCTGTAATATATTATTAGCAATTCAGAGAAGCTTTCGTTAAGTGAAATCTTTTTTTTTTTTAATTTCCCCAAGATTATTCAGGCTAGCGTTTTGTCCAGCTAATAGCAACCCAAACAGTGCTCATCTCGGACAAGACTGTCGAGTTACTACAGCCATCAACTCACATATCAGTTGATTTCAGGACCCCTACGCGTTTCATCACGAAATATTATTATACGATATCGCGAACAACACCCTGAAAAATAATCAACTTACTTAGTACCGACGAGTGGCTTGTGTTCGTAAAACCAGGATGCCACAGATTCGTCTTCCTCGGAATCGAGTTCGATCTGAATAGCTTCCAAAGGTTCCACGTCTAAAACGTTATCCGCGTAATCTAACGGAGGCTCCTCGTCGTCGAATGGTGGAAATCTCATTCTTTTGAAGTGTCTACGATCTCTTTTTTCTCTTCGCATCATAATCCACATTGTACTATATACAAACATAAGCAAAAACATATAGAAAATCCTGCTACCTACTACTTGCGACTTACTTAAGCGCTCTACAAAAGTAACCGATAACAAAATGCGAAACATTTTTCTTCTCTTACCCCCACTGAGCGATATATACAGGTTCGATAACCCATGGAATTTCATTTACAAATGTAATCGCACCTGTAATATGGTACAAAACTTTTACATCTCGAATTTGTTCCCAAGGCATAGGCATATTTTCCAACAGTTTCATTACCGCATGGGGCATATATTTCAGAGCTCTGTAAAAAAATTAAGAATGCTATAGACCTCTTTTGGATTTTCATTTCCTTTAAATTAACGATACACGATAACTCGAATATGCACATTTACTTACCCCAAATAAACACGTTTATCGTGTCTGTACTTGCGACTGCTCATATCGCCGTGATCTCTGATAATTTTTCGAATATGTTCCGGCGGCATATCTTCTTTCTGAGCATCCACGAAACCAAATTTTCTTTTCTCCGCGAATCTTTTTGATTGGAGTTGTTGCCATTTTTGGGCTACGACAACAAACATTTGAATGAAATAAATATACAAAAGGATGGATTCCAACTTTCGAATTCTTCAATTACCTTTCTCTTGAAGTTTATCCTCTGACAAAACTTCTGGTTGTTTGGGCATTTGCGGCAACGGCGGTCCTGCTATAGCTTGCATATGAGCATGGTGCGCCGCTTGCGCGTGCGCAGCTGCTTGAGCATGAGCTTGAGCCGCTGCTAATTGAGCATGAGCCTGCTGTTGGGCCATCATGGTGGCCCATGGGTTCGGACCCAGCAAATACGGTGGAATCGACATTTTTGTCAGAAAATTTTAAACTGAAACCGCGTAAACCGATATTTATTTATAATATGAAATATATATTATTTAATAAAAAGTATCTGACAAAATGTTTATATTAAATACAGAAAATTTTACAAATTTTTCAAGGTAAACAACAATATTAGAATAATATAATGGTTTTCATTTAAGGTTCTGGTAATGAAAATAACCAAAGCATACAAATGCAAAGTGTCCTAAATAAAACGTTATTCGTTTGCCAGCATAATTGAAATTTTCCTCAAAATATTAAACCAATGGATTAAAGTAATCGATAAGTTATTAATTTGAAAACGTATTCAAAACAGAAACGTATACCGCTACATCGTGTACAGAGTTAAACCAGAAACACGAATTTACTACACATGAACAGGCACAAGGGACAGCCAACGACTTTTATTCCGGTCCACAAAAAATTTCAATGATTATCATAATACAATAGTTTGGAGTATCTTACCTTAACTTTACGTGGAACTAAACATAACCACTACGTTAACGAACTTGAACGAATCGTAACGTTAAGGGTTACATTTAAAGGTAATGGTGAGTGTAAGTGAGATTGAAACGACGCTAAACACATTGCATGCGAAGCTCACCGTATTGCAACCGTATCGGCATCCATCTCACGCTCTCACGCTCACCTCGCAGATCCCAGACACGAGACATCACAGATCGTCGTCAATCCACTTGGATCGTGAAAACACGAAGCCCTCTAGCGACAACGACTCCAGTCTTTAGCCTAACCGAAATGACGCCATCGGTGAGAAAACGCCAAAGTTTGTTGCGATGGAAATCGTTGACACTGACTGTTCCCACTAGATGGTACGACTAACTGACTAAACATTCGATAATTATTGCTAAATTAAATAATTATTCATAAAAATGTTAAATTTCACGTATAAACCAGTCAAGACAATATCGTAGCGTTAGAAACCAAGGAATCGTATTGGTTATGTATTTATGAGAGATATAAAATAATAACATATCGATTGTGGCATCTAGCAGTAATGGTGGCAACTATTTTCACTAGAAAGTTGAGCGTTCTCTCACCGATGGGGCGCCACTCGCTCACTGAGCGACTTAGCGAGCGGTGGCCTTTTTCGATGAACTCACTGTCCCACGAACACTAGTTATTCCCCAAATGTCCAATTCTAATTTTATAGGGATTCCGGTCTGTTCAAGGTGATGACTATTGGCCAAATTGTCTCGAAAGCAACTTCAGTTTACAACAATTTAAATTTCAAAGATTGTATTGCCTTCAACGGTTTGTGATGAATGTTTGACTGTGAATTAATTGACTTTGCTATGGTTTTTAATAAGAGAGATTTAACGAAGGCATTTTCACCAAATAAAGTTAAAAAATTCGCGAAAACACGAGCTTGTGCGAATGGAACGAATCCGAGTACGAGTGGAAGCACAGTTTCATCCGTGCAAACAGAAACTGGTTCGCAAACGAGTATTAAGGTAATAGTAAGGATTCGGCCACAAAATCAACGCGAGATCCAGGGCAATTGCAAAGCTGCTGTAAAAACTGTCGATGATAAAATGCTAATTTTCGATCCAAAAGAAGAGGATAATCCCTTTTTTTATCATGGCGTTGCTCAGAAAGGTCGAGACTTGCTTAAGAAACAAAATAAGGAGCTACAGTTCATCTTTGACAAGGTCTTCGATATGACGTCCAGTAACAGTGACCTGTTCGAAGGTAGCACCAAAGATTTGATCACCAACCTTTTGGATGGTTACAATTGTTCTGTATTCGCGTACGGTGCAACCGGTGCTGGAAAGACTCATACGATGCTTGGCAGTACCGAAGATCCCGGTATTACGTATCGGACAGTTGCTGAATTATTCTTACAAATAGAGAAGCAAGGGGAACATCGTGAATTTAATTTGGGTGTAACGTACTTGGAAGTTTATAATGAAAATGTACAAGATCTTCTCCATAAATCTGGACCTTTACATTTGAGGGACGACGGCAGATGCGGAGTAATCGTGGCTGGTCTTAAAATAATAACTATCAACAGCGCCGAAGAATTGTTGACACTTTTAGCAAAGGGTAATAGAAATCGTACACAGCATCCCACCGATGCAAACGAGGAAAGTAGCAGAAGTCACGCTGTCTTTCAGGTTTATATTAACATTACGAACAAATTAGATGGACAAATGCGACAAGTAAAATTATCTATGATCGATTTAGCAGGATCCGAAAGAGCATCCGCCACGGGGTGTAAAGGTGCAAGATTCAAAGAAGGTGCAAATATTAACAAGTCTTTACTGGCTCTTGGAAATTGTATCAATAATTTGGCCGACGGTGCAAAACATATAACGTATAGAGATTCCAAATTGACGCGACTATTGAAAGATTCGTTAGGTGGAAATTGTCGAACGGTTATGATTGCAAATATAGCGCCTACTAGTTTAAGTTACGAAGATACCTACAACACCTTAAGATATGCGAACAGAGCAAAGAAAATTAAGTCCAATATAAAGAAAAACATTATGTCTTGCGAAATGCATGTAACAGCATATATAAAAATGGTGGAAGAACAAAAGAAGGAGATAAACTACCTGAAACAAAAGTTATCGGCAGTGGAAAATGGGTCACCACGTATATTATCGTCTATTGGAAGTATTAAGATCGATGACGAGAAAAACAAATACAGGTCAACAGTTAAGAACGCATTGATCGATCTACTGCAAAAAAAGAAGGTTCTGAATGAAAAGATTCTCTCTTTGGAAAGCGCTTACAAAATATTGTGCTTTAGAATTCAATACAAAAAAGCAGCAGACGAAAGATTACACAATTTGACAACAGCTGTAAACGTCTTAACTTCCGAAGAACAAAACGCTAGCGGTAAATCGCGTATTAATAAATCTATGCATTACTTTGAACGACAACGAGATTCTTTGAAAGTACAAATGGAGGCAGTATGGGAAGAATTGTGTTCGATAGAAACAGAATTACAGAAACTGAGCGCAGAAATAAAGTCGAAGAAACTTGAAAACCTAGATGATTTAATCGCGTTAAGATCATCCGAAATAGAACAGACTAGATTGCAGCAGCAGTATGAACACGCAAAGAAAGTGAGCAATCTTCAGCAATGCGAAATGCAGTCGCATTATTCGATTATTAAAGTGATGAGCGCAACTCTGCAAAATTATTATAACATGATGAGCGGCTACGGGACAATGACGGACACAATGAAAGAAGAATTTAAACAATTAATTAAATTATTGGAAGGAGTAAGAAACATTAAATGGTCGGACATGGAAACGATCAACGACCAAGAACACTTCTACAATTTGACCTGTTTAAGCGTATCCCATTTGATAGAACCGCTCAAGAGCAACGTACCGTTATATTCATTGTGTTCTTCGGCTAACGAGAATCAAAATAATTGTAACAATGATGGTTTAAATGCAACATTTAACGCATCGGAGAATATTCCCGAAACGCATAATTCAACTATTACATTGTTAGGAGATTCAAACATGAATATCGACAAAGGTACAGAATACGGGGAAAATAATGAAGAACGTAACGATGTAATTTGTATGCCTCAAAAGACCAAAAAGCGAGTTCTGTCCGACAAGAATTGCATAAATTTGGCGAAAACGCCTATAAAACAACCAAGAAAGATATCCCCGACGTACAAGATTTCGCTGGTTAGGACGGGAATGAAGGCAAAGGAAAATATTCATGTCCAAAAGCCACATATAGGAATGAGTGCAAAAAGTATCGAGATATTGAATAAATTAAAAGTAGATAAAGTTAAAAAGAATAACGTTGATATGAATACGACAGATGGAGTACTAAAACTGGTAAGAGAGAAAGAAAGGCGTGGATTGATGACCACGCATCCGTATCAAAAGTCAAATGTAAAAAAGAAGTAAGTATGCAATTGAAAAAAGTATAGAAATTAATATGTATATCTGTTTATGTTAGATGTGTTTATATCGCAAAATAAAGAACGATAACAGTAGACCGATTATATGGAACTGTAAAATTCTTTCAAGGAAGAAAATATTTCTGTGACATTGTAAAACGTATTGTCCTTCAAACGTTGACGTAGTTAAAATCCCGAGATTTATTTTTCTTCTTCGGATGATCGAATATCGCTTATTTTTTCAGAATTGTTCCAACCCCGTCTTCGTCTGGAGTACCATAGTAGCGTAATAAAAATAAAATATTTAGATATAAGTTTATTTATATATATATGCGAATAAAATGTGCAGAGAACTGATTAAATATTATATTTACAATTACATGAAGTGTAAGATGTTTTAATATAAGCTGACATTACTATTTTTTTATATCATAAAGCGTATTTTATAAATTATATTTTTATTCATATAATCGCAATAATTGTAACATGTTGGATACAGCTATCATAGTTTAAAAAGAAAACAAAACTACTTTATCATCAGGTGGTTAGTGTCAATCTTGGACTGTATTATAGTTACATGTATACACGATACTATACAGAACACTGAACACAGTGGAGAATGAAATTGGAGAGGAACGTGGAGGAACGTGGAGGAACGTGGAGGAACGCACGGAACTGAGCCGAGCAATTATTTACGATACAGGGGTTGATTTGAGGTTACCGTCGAGATCGATACATTAATTCAACTATTAAAATGATAACGTTAATACGACATTACGAAGCCGTTATTCAAGCAACTTCAAAAATCACGAAAAATTCATCATTTTATATATCGACAAATATTAGTAATACCGAAGGTAATTTTCATTAAACTCCTACATTAGATTCTTCTTCTATAAATTCATCTTTCTACTTATGAATATAATATTATTTTTATTTTCATTCGTAGAATTTCGAGTATTGGAATTAGTACCAAACAGTAGTAGAAATGTTAAAAGAATCAAACGACAACCTATAGCTGTTAAATCCACACCCAGAGCCGACAGAATGCCAACCGATCAAAATTGGCAAGCGATCTGGCCTACCGCGCGTACATTTCATCCCGATACAGTACCTCTGCCACTGCGACAAGGGTATAAACATAATAAAAATCCACATCCAAATAAACATGCAAATACAGAACTCATGAAAATTCCAAACTTTTTACATCTTACACCTCCTGCAGTTAAAGCACACTGCGAAGCAATAAAAAAATTCTGTACTAAATGGCCAATAGGTTTAGAAACAGATGAAGCATGCGAAAAACACTTTCCTATCGAAATAATCACTTCGGACTATTGTTATTCTTCTCCTACGATAAGGGAACCCCTTGCTAGGATAGTAAATTTAAGAGTAAGATTATCGTCCTTACACTTGGACGCCCATGCTAAAGACAAACTGCTTAGATTAGTGGGCGACAGATATAATCCCAAAACAGGAATAATAACGATAACCGCCGACAAATGTCCAACTAAGAAACAGAATTTGGATTACGTGAATTATCTTCTCACAGCTTTGTTTCACGTATCTTGGGTAAGTTTGTATCGTATTTTTTGTATATTCTTTATAAACGAAATGAAATAATACATCGACATTTGTATAACAATGCTACGTATCATTTTAGCGCGTCGAACCATGGGAAGCTGAAAAATCTGAAGTAGATATGGAATACTACGATTGGGATAAAAACAAGAGTCGAGACAGTTTAGTGTCTATGTACAGCTGGCCAAATCCCTCGATCGATTGTAATTACAACGATATACCGCATGGAACAGAATACAAGTCCGCGGTTTCAGATCTAATTAACAACGGAGAAGATCATTTTTCGATCAACAAGTATAAACAAGCTGTTAAAAATGTGTTAAATCTCAGTTTCAACGAGAATGTAAATTAAATACATACATCAGATATTATAAGTTTTCAGTGTTATACGTATAAAAATACATGCAAGGAATTTACCAGAATTTCTTAAAATTACTTTTTACTCGATTAAAAGTAATAATGGGGCTAATTATCGGATGAACTAACTACCGCGGTATCGCAGATGAAGAGGAAGTTGTCCTACTCGTCGTATTTTTATATTTTCGGGATGTTTTCCTTGGTTGTTTTACAGGTGTTTTTATCAAATTGATTAGATTACCGTGTTGTTTGTTACTTTAGTATAGATTACCATCATTATTTATTATACATTAAAATGTCAGTTTTAATATTATAAATTTTGAAAAAGTAGAAAATCCGTGATGCAAGTATCGCGTACGGCATAGAAAAGAACGTAAGTTTTTATTTCGAGCGATGACGTTTTCTGTGAATCAGTAGATTACGGTCGGTCGGTCGGTCGGTCGGTACGAGCGATGTCGATGTGATGACTCTGCTGTGTAAATAGATGTAGAGCGTAGAGTTGTGTGGAGTTACGAATAATGGCGTCTCCGCGACCAAAATCTCCACGACCACCTATATCTGCAAAGAAAGATGACAAAGAAGAGAGTTTTTGGGATAAAATTGGAACTTTGGGCAGGAAAAAACGAATTAAAGAAGGTATCCGATTGCATTTAGTGTAAGATCGCTAAGGTAACCTTCCTTACTATCCAGTTGCTTTCTATACTACGGAACACGCACACGCACGACGCTTCCATGTCCATGATCCATATATGGTGCGAGTCGTTTGTTTTTCAATATTTGTTTTGCAAATCAATCAACTAATCACGAAATCGTACTAATACGAGTCAACATGTAATAATTCATGTTCAACTATTTTTTATATAATCACCTATGAATTTGCGTTATACTTATTTATAGTGCAAGAAGTGCAAGAGGAAGGGAAATATGCAATCGACTCCCCAGGATATGCGGCTAATCCTGAAATGCCACCAGAGGAATACACGTTAGATGAAAACGAAGAACGTTCCATGATAGAGCCTAGATCTTCGGAGGATTCTAAGCTCAAAGAACTTGAATTCGTCTTGATCGAATGGATCAACGATGAATTAGCTGATCAGCGTATCATCGTGAAAGATATCGCGGAAGATCTCTACGATGGACAGGTGTTGCAAAAGCTGTTAGGTATATGTTTGATGTTTAGAGCTGAAGAGAATCATTTTGATCGCGTAATATACTTGTAGTAATACTTGTAGCTTGTTAATTTGTAGAAAAATTGACAGGAGAAAAGTTAGATGTACCCGAAGTGACTCAATCGGAGGAAGGTCAGAAGCAAAAGTTGTCTGTTGTTTTATCGACGGCTAATCGTGTATTGCATGTATACCCGCCTTATAAATGGAGCGTCGAAGCGGTGCATTCGAAGAATATCGTCGCTATTCTACATTTATTGGTTGGATTAGCGAGACAATTTCGCGCCCCCGTAAGATTACCGGAGAGAGTGGCCGTTCAAGTTGTCATCGTACGTAAAAAGGATGGTCAACTGATACACAGAACGGTTAGAGAAGAAATTACATCGACGTACGACGATTTAGGAATGCGATGCGAACGCGATGCTTTCGACGATCTTTTCGACCATCCGTCCGATAAGCTAGCCGTGGTTAAAAAAGTATGTTTCTACACGATGTACGATGCTCGAGTCGGTTAAACGAACGTACAACTTTTTATGTCCTTTTGTTTCGTAGTCGTTGATTACCTTCGTTAACAAGCATTTAAATAAAGTGCACTTGGAGGTAACAGATTTGGATACGCAATTTCACGACGGTGTGTTTCTGACGCTGTTACTTGGTCTCCTGGAGGGATTTTTCGTACCGCTAGGTAGCTTCCATTTGACGCCTAAAACACACGATCAAAAAGTGCACAACGTTTCATTCGCATTTGACATTATGCAGGATATCGGGTTGCCGAAACCCAAAGCCCGGTCCGAAGGTTAGTTGTCGAGTTACTCGCCGAAAGTAAATATTCGTTGGTAAATTTAACTTTATTCTATTTGCAGATATCGTGAATTTGGACCTCAAGTCGACTCTTCGAGTGTTGTATAATTTGTTCACCAAGTACAAGGGCATGAACTGACAATGAGAAGAAAAACATTTCGTTGACGAATGAATTTAATAAGAGACGAAAACCTAACGTTATTATTATTATTTATTATTATTATCATCAACGATATTACCAATTTACTAATCAAAGAGTATTTTCTATATCGAATAACAGCAAATATGTCGTTATTCTTTTAACAATATAAGTCAAGTTTTATAAGTGAAAGAAATATATCGTTTACATTTTGAAATTGTTTTCAATAGTATTTGTTCGTAATCGGTGCAACGTACATCCCGGAGAGCGGCACGAATGATTACGTTGGATTTCATAAAACATTCTTTTCCCGTTGTTGGAACATGGCCAATTACAGGGTGCTTGGTAATTTGGTTGATATTGTTTTACTAGGTTCCATTCCGTGTCTCTGGAAGTTTTTGCTAGTGCAAAAATATAGACGTCGTGTTGCGATTTGTATCGCGCAACAGAGATCAATAATAGAGACCGAAGGTATACGTTACGTAACATATGTATCTCGTTGGATCTTTTCATCGATTCTTTCATATTTCTAATAGGACGATTACGGTTTAAATTATTTATCGAAAATGGCTTGATAGCGGTAAAAATATGGAAGAAAGCGTAGCGGGCAAGAACGATGCGTCGATCAACGGAATCCTATAGGAGGTTCGGTGACCTCGATCGTACAACCGTTGGAAACGAATTCGATAGTGAATTCCTCTTTGTTACTTTGCATCGATGTAATCGAAGCATGCGAGCAAACAAGAAACGACATGGGTCACGTACATTTGTCGTTGAATCGATTAGTTTTTTTTGTTGAAAATGGAGATTGAAAGGGAAACGTAACACGAGCCGAATAACGCAATAGTAAATGCATGTATGTACATGCATGCATAGATTATCGATGACTGTTAACGCTCGTGAAATTTCGTGACGATTCATGCGGTATTCCGAGATTTATCGTCACGGCTATGATAAGCGATGTTTTGCCCATCCACGGCACAGAACGCGATGGATAAATGGAACGAGGCACGAAGGAGACACGAACCGGGTTGAGAAAAATCGCCTAGAGGGTCGACGATCGGCCTACCTATCGTCTACCGTGAGGGATAGATGGTTGCAGAATGCAAACCGTCGCACAGATGGTTACTCGCGATTTCGTGGAACACGATGCCGGAACACGCGATGTTGCGACATAATCTAGCCGTAGCAAGGTAGTAAGCTACCAGTTTCTTTCGTTTCTCGAGCCCTCGCAAACGAAAGAGTCGCCTAGTCCTCGAGAGAGAGAGAGAGTCAGAGTCGGAGTCGGAGTCTGATCAGCATCGATACTTGGCGTGGTTACTACACTCGTCGGATAGGCGTGCTGACACGATCGGTGGTCCAACCAGAAATTTAACAAGGCTAGTACACGTTTACGAATCTGTATTAGAGAAGATAGGGAAAAAGTTGATTCGATTTCTGTATTATCATATACATGAAATGAAATTCCCTTCGAGACATCGGTTTGAGCCGTTAGTTTGTTTTCGCACCTTGTGCACATACATGTATACATATGTATATGCACACCTCCTATTTTTACCTATGATATAGAAAAAATTTGGATACTTTTATGTAGTTTAAAGATTCGGTGAGAGAAAAATCTAGAAAGGAGGAAGAAAAATCGGAGAAATGGCGACAGGACGCATCGGTTGCGAACAAGAGGAGACGAGTTTGGAAAATTCGTCGGAAATTCCGAGATACGGCAGCTTTCGAAATAGAAGAACATTCGGGAAATACGCCAAGATTTTCCGTATAGTTTTAGCGAGATGGATATCGATTTACAGCCAACTTCGCGACGAGAAACTGAACGAAGAAGCCGAGGACGACGACTTGATTTTGCCGAGCAACGAAGACTGGCGGCATCGAGTCTACTATAGATTGGTCGAGTTGCAAAGAGAATGCGATGCAGAACTCGCGATGAAAAGGTGATTTTTCTCGTATTCTCAATGTGAAAATCGGTATACATATATAGTCTTGTAGTTACTTACTTTAAATATAACGTAATTCGGATTAATTCGTTGAATCGTAACGATCCGATCCGAAAGTTAAGAAGCCGTAAAATCGAAGGGCCGGCGAGACTGGGCTAGAAATGGAATACCGAAAAAATGAAATGGAGCGGATAACGACGGCGGATTCGAAGGTGGAAGAAGAGCAAAGGAGCATCTGGGAATGGGAGCCAGAGATCCGCGAGTATCCTTTGAAGGTGAAAACGAGAAGTGACAGCAAAGAATCGAGGGAATCGGTGGTGAACGTTTGCGGTATCGCCGGTTCGATGACGGAAGCCTGCGTTCAGCCAGGTTGGCGAGTCAACGACATCCTGTTGGCTGCCAAAGTTCTTCAAAGGGATTCGACTGGACCCGCCTATTCGGACGAGGCTGAGATGCGTCGAGTGTTTGGTCTCGTTTACGACGTGCTTAGATGTAAGCTGCCGTTCCTACGGTCGAACCGTTACCGTCGCGTCCTTTCAATTCTCCTTAACGTTTCTTTTCTTTTCATTTCTTTTCTTTTATTCCGATTGTTAGACAAGAAAATTTTCAGCCGTGCCCTGAAGGAGGTACAATTTTGGAGTCGCAACGACACCCTCAAGGATCGAGAGCGGATCGTTTGGTTGCTGTTGTACGATATGCAAGGAAGAAAGTTTGCGAGACGAGGCGAAGTTACCGCCGTCGAAGAACGCGAGAAAATGTTCGAGGTAACTGGAACGTTTTTGTTTCTGTTTATATCGAGGAAGAAGGAAGATGAAACGATTGAATTTCGTTCACAGGCTGCAGGATTGACGAGTATCGAACAGGCACTTTTGAAGGTGAAAACTCATCTTGCCGCGAGTATTTCGCGCCTACGAATCCGTGGCTCGGCTCTCAGTCTCGGTGAATACTTTTCGCTTTGAAACGCTTTCAATCGGATCGAATCGATCGTGCAGAATACACGCGGTAGAAAATAAGTAGTGAAATATCGTTACTTATCGTTTATCGAGCGTGGTATCGACGCGACAGCAACTAACTAGTAACGATAATATGTGTAATCTGTCCAAATTCCATCGTCGCGGGGACGGACGTGATGCTCTAAAACGCAAAGATGAGCTGTTGCCGTCTCGTTTGCGTATCATCGAAGGTGTCGCTTGGGGCGAGGAAGCCGCGATCGCTTCTGGATGGATCAACGGTAACAAGATCGCTAGCAAGCAACAGTTCCTGGAAGAGATGTCGAAACTGAAGTTGGTCCACTCCGAGAATGGAGAGGCAACGGAGCTCGAGGATACCGGTTACGTGTTTGATGCCATTTGTCCTAAAATGATTAACTTGCACGAAAATGCCAGAGAAATATTGGCCGTCTCTAGTCTCGTTCGCGAGCATCGTTTCGTATTTCTAGTAAGTAGTCGCGAAATGATTAGCGATCATTGACAAAGAATAACGACGCGAGTAGACGAATAGATAGATGGTTCGATATACGCATAGAGTTTGTTAAGCCGACAATCAGATAACAAGTTACGATACTGGTTATTTCATTGGCGCGCGCGCGCGTTCGATCGAGTAGGAAAGATCGTTATGTCTGGGTGCAGCGGCATTGGCACGGGCGATTCGAGTCGGCCGTTTTTGCGGACCGATAGTTTTAACCCACTGCCTGGCGCCGCGGCACACCGGATACCTGGCGGAGCTGTTGGGAGACATCGAGGACGCCGGCAGACTGTTGGCTTTTGGTGCTGGCGAACGTCTCTGCGAGTACGAGACGTATCTGAGAGATCTCGGCGTGACGTTGCAACGATGTCGCGTATTTTCCGACAAGTACGATCCCCTTGCCAAGTAAACGCGCGACGCGCACTGGTTAAAAATCTACATTACCGAAAATGTCCGTTTTATCAGATACGCGTCGCATACCGTGACGGCCGAGTTAGAGAGAGCTACCGTAGTTTTGGCGATACCGCCGTCTAGTTATACCGGTGTCAAAGATATCGTTGATCTTGCCGTTGCTCGCGGAGGAGACACGGATCTCCTCGAATCGTTGACAAACGTCTGCGTCGCCGAGGACGACCAGGACGAACGCAATATCGAGCAGCCGCGAGCTCTGTTGGCCGATCAAATGTCCACGCTCAAGTATGCTTTAACCAGACCGAACGTTCAGTTCCTGATATACGAAGCGCACACGGTTTTCCCCTCGGAAACGACAGAGATGATTCGGCATGTGGTCGATTACGTAAATCGAATAGCCGCGGAGAAGTACGTCCGCGATCATACGGTAAGATTATTCGGTTATTCGTTTCGATTCGATTCGATTCGTCGGCGTTCCGATTAATTACGATCATTTACGGTTCACAGTTGAAAAAGAAGGCGCCGAAGGAAGGAAAAGAATCGTCGAAATCGAGCAAACCGGAGAAAAGTGAAGAATCGGTCAAGGATGACGGAATATCAACTATTTCCACAAACGTTAACGTAAGCTCTTTCGCGTACATATACATATAGTAATTCAAAGATTCCGGGTTTCGCGTTAGCCGTCGGAAAGTAGCATTTTCTACGAAATCATAGGTTCCGGACAGCGATCTTTTCGAGGTGGGCAGCATCGACGATATCTACGGAGAGAACGTCAGCCACATGCTCGATCCAGGATGCTTTCTCGCTGTAATAAAAAGAAAGGAAATGATGCAGTTCGACTCGTTGTTTATGATCAAGGTGGCGGAATCCAAAGGATTGTTTGGCGATCCCAAGCAACGACGAGAGACGAAACGCGAACCGGTCCCACTCGATCCTTCTTCTCGACGAAACTCGTTGATCGATCCTCGCAAAACACCGAAACGCTGCAAGGTTTCTCTTGATACTTTATCTCATATCTAGTCACGTTTTGATCTGGAATCGCAGAGATTTCCTTCGGCGCATTACTCGCGCATATTTCTCCGCGTGTCTTCTCTGTTTCTCTCGCAGATCGAAATCGAACGAATAATGGCGCCCACGCACTCTTCGTTGACGAGAACCTCGAACGAAAATTCGCTATGTCCGCGGCATCAGAGACGCCAGGCTTGCGGGTCAAGTATTCGAGCAGAGGTACGCGAAAGAAGGAAATGGAACGAACGTTATCGTGGTCGGTGCCGAACAGACTCCGACGCGTCGTCGTCTTTCGGATATCGATCGACGGATGGAGATTCGGGAACGTCTAAACTTCCGTATCCATGGAATATCGTGACTCCTCGCCTTCCATTGATATTCGATAATCGTTCAACAGTCGCGACCGGAAGCTTTCGGACTCGGGATTCCATCAAAAATCCATTCAAAAGACGCGCGTAACGCGTATTTTTTTTTTTTTTTTGCATATTTTTCTTGTTTTCCTTTACCGGTACGTTGTTGACAGAGATGGGGGAACAAATCTTATTCGCGCAACGATTTCGAAAACGCTCGCGCGTTATTTGTTTGCCAAGGATCGCAATTTGAATCGTTGCGAATAAAATACCCCAGTCTCTGGATACTAATCACGTACGCTCGTAGGCATCGCACAGTTTCCGCGCCAACGGATACGGATATTCTCGTAACTGGAAAGACCAACTGGAGAGCGTGAATCGTTTGAGTGCACCTGTTGGCGCGAAATCGTCGCAGAAAAAGGCAGGTAATTATTTTGTATCGATCGTACGTCACGCGATATGACTCTTTCGCCGATTACGTTAAAGCAGGAGTTGCGAGCGATCTACTCGTTGTATCGTACAAATATCTGTTCGGCTCGGTCCAAAGTAGACGCGTCCGATCAACGAACGTTAGCGCTGCAAGAACAAGTCTCGCCGATGCTGTCTAGCACGCTCAGCGTCGAACGTCCGACAGGGTAATCGTTTCCCGATATTCTTTCAATATTTTCTTACTATTGCTGCACCAGCTTGTTTCTTTTCGAAATGACGGTTGTGTGTTGCGAACGATGAAATTAGTATCGATAACCGATAAACTTTACGAACGCGAATCAAAGTAGACGCCAACTAAAATACGCTAACGCGTCGAGTACGATTCTGAGATCACCGATTCTGGCTCGAGCACTACGACGTATCCCACTGGAGAACAAGATCGAGGATTCCGAGAAAGAATACGTTGACCGATACTCGAAGCCTGGTGCTGCTGAATGGTGCCCGGTATCGAGAAGAACATTGACGTCGGCGTCGGCGTCGCGACTCGTTCGGCCAGGCCTACGCGAACGCGTACGCGTACGCGGTTTCATCGAACATGCACGACTTGCTTCTTACCGCGATCGTCGCCAGCTAAAAACCGCCACAGCTCGACGGATTTCTTCGGCCTGCCATCACTTTTATCAACAGCCGTCGGATCCTTGACTCGTCCTCAAGAATCCCGGAATTCTTTATTCCTAAATCAAATAAAATATTAATGTAAACGTGGATAGTTTGATCGTTTCTTGTAGTTGTTTAAACCAACTTTCAGAGGGGAATTTCATTGTTTGAAGAGCAAACGGTCGACGGACTGCTACGTACATGTATGTATATGGAATGCGGTTAGCTGTTTGTTACTCGGTCGTTTCTTACTCCGTCAATTGGAATGATCAATTAAAACGTCGGTTGGTGTCGCGCTCGAGCAAGATGCCGCGGACGTGACGAGGAAGGGAGATTAGGGCAGGAGGGAATGGTTGAAAAGAGTGAATCAGAGGTTCGTAGGAACAAGGAGAAAGAAAGCGAGGCACGAACGATTCCAAAGAGGATGGACTGGGACGGTGACGGCAACAATCTTTGCGGGAGTCGGTCGCCGCCGTCTGCTTCTCCCACGTGCATTGTCGCTCATTGAAGCTCAACTGGATAACATCGAAACATCGTTACGGGTTGTTTCAGTGTTGTTTGAAAAATCAAGAGTACCGCGAGGTAGGATTTCCAAATACGTAATCGTGAAAATTGTTTGATACTTGTTCAGCCAAGACTAACGATTCTTCGAATGTACGAGTGAACGCGTTTCTGACGACAAGAATTCGTTAGGCCGCGCTTATGCGCTCGCGCCGCGTCATAAAGAAACCTTGAAAGAAATTCAAAGCAAAGAGCAAAGAAATATCGATCGATGACGTTTCCACGCCACCTTCTCTATCGATCTTGTCGAATGAAAATGGGCGCGGCATCGATTTCTCAAATCACTTATTCATTTTCTATCTCTCACGTTTATTATCTTGTCGTACGTAGGAAGTATTTTTATCTACCATCGCATCCTGTCGATCGTCACTCTAGACTCTAGACTCTAGACAATGACAATTTCCGACGGCCGAAGCTGTTGCGTCGTTCGAGTTACAACTACCGCTTTTCCGAACAAATGTACATAGTCCTTAGGCCCGAGCACGGACATCCAAAGGAAATCGAACGGGAAACGCAAACATGGGATTCGACCGCGAACTTGCCGACATACTTCGGGGTAAGTGCCGATCCGATTCGCATTTATTTTCGTAGATAAGAAAAAAATACGATACGAATTACGAATCGGTTCGTTCCGTAACCAAAGTAATTACCGCGGGAAAAGAAACGCGCGAGACGTTTGCGTTTCGATCTCCGATCCGATTGAGAAAGGAGGACCAACTAACCCGTGCGTGTTGTATGTTTGTAGATGTGGTGCAATTTTTGGAGTGGTTGCGAGAAGTGAAGCTTCCCGTCAACTTGGAGAGTATTCGCGATAGTCTACTGATGCGGTCCAAGGATACCATGACGATGCTCATGGTGGAGAGAATGGTCGAAAGACCAAGTTCTCCGGATCCGAATCAGTACTTGAACATGAACGCGGCTGGACCGAAAGGTTTAGTGGCGACGACGAAAACGGAACCCGAACTCGAGGAGTACGTGCCCGCCGAACAACACCAACCGCAAAACCAACCGCAACACGATTATTACGAGACCTTCGAACCGATCGAGTCGACGAACGCTACGACCGATCTTTTTCGTCTTTCGAGCAAACACCAGCAAATCGAAACCACGCTAATGGACATTTATTCCAACTTTTCGGCAGCCCAAGCGAAAAACCAGTGTCTCATGTGCGGTCCCCTTTACAGAAAGGAAGGCAAGAAGCTGTTTGTTTTCGAACAATATCGAGCGTGTTGGGTCGGTAAGTGGTAATCGCGAATTAACCTTTAAGTTAAACTTTTAAGTTAAACTTTAAGTTGAGTAAATTTTTTTTTTTTTTTAAGGCTTGCTGGGACTACATTTGTTGATTTACGGAAACGATCACGACAATCGTCCGTGGATGATTCTACCGATTCGCGGTTACATGGCTCGAGCTGCTCCGAATGCGATTCCTCGAGATCAACGGAAAAGCGAGTCTACGTTCGAAATCTTTTGCCCAGGCAATAAAACTTTTCAAGTAAACGACCATAATTTCTTCCTTTTTCTTTATATGTATATATATATATATATATACAGTAACAGTGTCTGTCATTTTTTTTTTAACGAACGGCGTTTCAGTTTATCGCAAGGACGCCAAATGACATGGAACAATGGGTAGCGAAAATTTCCGAATTGAGCCAAGGAGAGAGAAACGAGAACAAAGAGTTTACGAATTCCCTGGTCGCCAGCACACCCGTTGAAACCAATACCTCGCAGTCGGAGGAAAGGTTCGAAAAGTTACCCCGGCAACATTCCAATTCTAACGAAGAAAGATATCAAGACGTAGAATCTTTGGGCATCGATAAGCTGCCGGTCAATAATCCTTCGATAGTTTCTAGCGTTACCAACCAACACGGACAAGCCTCTTCTTCGAAAGACGCTCTCGTACAAGTCGCGAATTCTTCGATTCTTTCTACTCCTGCTCCTGCTCCTCCTTTGCCAGCTCGAATCCCTCGAAGATTGCCATCCCTACCGGTCCGTGCTTCGTCGTCGACTTATAGACTCCCCGACGAAGAAGAAGACGATATCTATCACAAGATCGAAGATTTCAGGGATACCGGACATTGCTACGGCAACGTTGGTAACGTTTCCGAAATTAGACTAAACGATAAACGATCAAACAAACTCGCAACCTACGACGACGTGTTCGCGAGCAAAGATGAATCCAAGTCCGAAGAAAAGCCAAAGAAAGCGAAGAAGAAAAAGCATCTCGAATCCGCTACAAGACGATCCGATCGGTTAGAGAACGAAGCAACCTACGACGATGCCGCGCCAGCGGCCACCTCGTCGAAGGACACCCTCGCACACGCACGTCTCGACCAACAAGATCAATCAGAGTCTTACGACGATATCGAGGTAGGTGACTTATGCATGGCTTACAATTAAATCAGTGGTCGGCAAACTTTAAAAGCTCAACATCCAATTATATCGTTAATTATATCGTCGTGATTTGCCGAACCCTGCTCTATTAGAAGGTATTAAAAGGTGCATTTCAGAAATTCATAATGTTTACCCGCGCGTACAGAATTTCCTTCC
Organism: Hylaeus anthracinus; assembly: GCF_026225885.1. Lineage (NCBI taxonomy): Eukaryota > Metazoa > Arthropoda > Insecta > Hymenoptera > Colletidae > Hylaeus > Hylaeus anthracinus. The sequence continues at coordinate 15,794,423 of NW_026535289.1, forward strand.
AAACGCAACATCGAGCAATATTCGACCAACGGAAGTAACAGAGGAGCCGACAAAGTCGCCGCTTAAGAAATCTTTTCTAGACAAAGTGAGAAAGAAAAAGGAATCACCGCGGAAAAATGATAAAAAACAGAAACGTAAAATTACGACGCCGCCACCACCGGCAAACATTCAACAACTACCAACTTACGACGACATATCCGATTTAATGAACGATCAGAAAGCTAAGCGAAATTTCGAAGACGAATCAGAGTATACCAGTCCGCCTCCGCCTAGACCAGTTTGCGCAAAGCCACCGCCTTTAACCGTCGATGCAGCCGATAACCAAGAATTTTATGACGACGTTGTCACGTGTCGCGGAAACTATACGAACGAAGAAACGTGTCAATCGGATCAGGTAAGAAAACCGTTTCAATTAATTCTTTGATTATGGCCAAACGGTTAATTTTAAGTTAAACTTAATACTAATCGAGGCTTTATATTTTAATTGTAAATCTTTCAACACGTTTACATGGATTTCCAGCGAATTCCGAAACAGCTGAATCACGTTCGTCCAGAAATCGATAACTTTGTATCGCGCGAAAACATCGATAACCCTCGGCAATCGCTCCAAGACAACCAACACTATCAAACACCACGCACCGAATCGAGTCATCGCAAGTATCCTCTCGTCGATCAACAGGAACAACTGTACGACGATATCGCTATACTTGCAGATTTCACAGCACGCCAAAAGGAATGTCTTGCTAAAAAAGACAACCAACACGCAACCAACACGCAGATTAGTTTCGAGAAGAGATCGTGGAATCGATTCGTCAATGGGAAAAAGTCCAAAATTCCAGATCCTATGGGTTTCGATAGAAATAGTCGAATTTCGAGCGGCACCGAAGACTCGGACGATCGCAACGACCACCATGGCGTGATGCGAATGAATACCTTTCAAAAGTTAATCAGTAAAATGGAAAACTCTCTCGGTAAATCATCCGTGAAAACAACGTCATCGGTCATACTGAATAAAACAAACGTGACCAACAATGCATGATATCAAAGGGAACGATCGATACCTTTTCTTTTATCGATCGGATCAATATTTACAGACCAAAGATGGTAGACTAGTTATTTCGATGCCAACGTTTCTATTGCATCAAAATCATTCACGTTTGTAACAATTTTTTACTTTGCAAAATAAATTACGCGCCTCAAATTACGCGATAACACGCTATATGTCAGTGAATCGATAATAAACAACATTCTGTTTATTATTACACTTGGAATATTCGTATCGAACTTTTAACGCGGACAACGTTTATTTGCGAGCGAGAGTTACATGGTACGAAACGGTTGCGTAAAATTCCATCGTAACTTTGCTGTTACATACTTGGACAATTAGTCGCTGTCTGGGACATTTCTATTTCTTCTAAAATTTTTTTCGTAGACGTCGTAAAAATTATCGTACATCTGTCTGGTCCACGTGGTTCCGATCCGTACGGAGGATCGAAGAGTATCGATACTCTGCTTCTGAAATGCTTTCAAAGGTACACCCGTGCTCTTTTCTATGTACTTTACAAACAACTCCGACTGTTCCGAATACATTGGAAGAATTACGATCGATAACGTAAATATTAAGCCGATAAGTAGGAGCCATACAAACGTGGACAAAAGTGACTGACACCCATTGCCTGAAACACATTATAAATCTCGTATTAATTAATGCAACAAAAATATCATAGAAAACTTATCGAGCGTGATTCGTTTGCATCGTATTACCTTTCGACGCGTATTTCTTATTAACGTATTTATCTTTTTTTCCCAACGTCTCAACTTCTACTTGCTTTCCACCGACTTTTAGTTCCTCGCTTACTAAGCAACATCCATTCTTATCCATGTCCTGTTTATTATCCTTTTCGACCGATTTCTTCTTTTTCTTTTTACCACCCTTTTTTGCTACGGCGTTCAAATCGGTTTCAGCATCTAAGGAAAGAAAACGGTTATTAACATAAAGAGCGCGTCCGATATTTTTAAATTTCTGCTTTTTCTTTTATAAATATTACTCGTAACGGCATTCAATCTTCGTAATCTTTCTTCTTCGATGGTAACCTTTACACGGGACAAATAAGTAACGATGTTACGAGCGCAAGCTTGACATTCGCTTAGGTTGCTGCATGGACCCGCGACGCTGGATACTGCGGGAGTTAAAGGATTCTCCTTTAAATCTAACCATCTCAAGTTCTTTAACTCGCTTAAACTTAGCGGTAGCCTGCTTATCTGTAACATAATTATGTTCCTAGTACTTGCGACCAGATTCCAACCTACCCCGAACAAATTGTTTCCAATTTACCTGATTCGCGTAAAGATCCAAATGCCTCAACTGCCTCAATTCTCCAAAATTTTCCGGAATTTCTGTCAACATGTTTTTACTAAGATCTAACTTAACTATTTGCTTAAGGCTGACAAAAGTATTCTGAAAGAAATTATCTTTAGTCGAGAGTCATTGCTGCAAGTATAGAAACAACGTTCAGGGAAACTCACAGGCAAAGAAACTAACAGATTATTCGATAAATCTAAATGTGTCGCCTTCTTAACAGCTGCCTGAAAAATAATACATATTGTTATATATTATCATAGATTTGTTGTATAACAAATTCGGCAGATTAAACGTACGATTTCTCGAACAGGCACTTCTTTCAGGTCGCACAAACTGAGATCCAGCGTTTCATCTTTCAGTCTGTCTTTAATATTTTTTGAATTTGATTTCATTTTCATGACGAAACAATTTAACGATCAAATAAAATTCTGACTTGCCACGTTCTCTGTAGTTTGTCGTCGCGTCACCTTTCGCTGAATATCATAATGTTTTACTGTAAAAACAAATTAAAGTAATCTAACCGAAGGAACGATTAGGTATTTCTTCACCTCCTCTACACATCGGACCAATATAAAGTTCCATCTGCCGAGTGCCGCGACAGATTGAAAACGTTTAATTATTGTTTAATGCACGTGGCACAGGGCACAGGGATGTACAGGGACCAACCACCAACACCAACCAATGCTAAACCGACACGAATCACCAATCGCAAATCACGAATGTCAGTTTCGAACTTTCTCACTTGCTGTCAATGTCAATCAAACAACTTTGAAAATCAGCCGATTATTGGCAATCCTTCAATACAGAGTCACGAAATAATGTTACAGATTCTGATTGGTCACTGCCATTTTTCTAGCTCTCTAACCTCCAAGCGATTGTAGCGACCTCGGTTTGTTCTGTGATTGCAAGATAAATACAATCACAGTCAATGTTGACAATGGGTCGTTCTTCTACATCTTTTCAGTAATCATGTATAACTAACTATAACTGATAACGATAAGGTCGAGCTGGTTGTGTGTGTGCAGTTGTGTGGTTGAGTCAGAAAATTGACAAGTGGTGAAATTCCTGTTAATCGAAGCAAGTCAACATTTCAGACTTGTCATTCTCAAATCGAACGTGTAGTTTGTTACTCGCTTTGAAACTTATCTACGATGCTTTTTTAATAATTGGAATAAAAATTAATTTCATTCAAGATGTCCACACGGTATATGAAAAAAGTATACGGAGTTGATGCGTTAGCCGAAAAAGATAGCGAAAGCGAGTGTGATTTAGAGAATTCGATAATTGGCGACGTTAAATCTAAGACATTTAATGTATTTGATGTAGTACGTTTTAAATTTTATAATAGTACCACCTTTCCCTTGCACAATTCATCGATGCAATCTTTTAACGCTTAAGCGACATTATTACATTTTCTCATAAATTCCCCGACTATCTTTTCAAATCTATTTTCGATGTTATCGTCATACTTCTTTTCCTTTTCTCTAGTTGAATCAAAATTCTGAAATTGGAGAGGAAGAAAACGAAGAACAGCAAGTTATCGAAGAAAGTTATACGGACCAAGATAAACGCAAGAAAAAGAAGAAGAGACGAAAGAAGTTGGAAAGTTTCAAAGTTCAACAAGTTGTCGACTTTAAAGAGACCGAGGATGTGGACGAAATCGAAAGATCCGTAAGAGAAGTGAATAAATTGCTTGGTGAACCGCTTCCAAGTTGTAGTTCTCAGAGTACAAATAATTTACAATGGATAGAACAAAAATCTAAAGAAGATATTTTGATGGTTCAACATAAACATTTAAACCCTTACAATGAACTTAAAAGAATCTTTGGCAGTAAAACGGTCCAAGCCGAACAAAAGTATGTATAATAAAATCTATGTTGTACGAGTAGATACGATAAAAATTATAGTTGGATTTCTTATGGTAAATGTTCAACTTTAATAGCAACAGAAGAAATAGGGGTCGTTCCAGTCACTTGAAAAGGACCTGGCTAATTTCCGCTAGAGATAACTGGTCGCCGATCAATAAATCTGGTCTGTCTATGTCTTTGGATCACGACGTAAAATCGGCTAGCAATGTACAATACTTTTTATACGAACATAGTCCCTCGTATAGACAGGTTCAATTAAAATTCTTAGAAGCAGTCGAAAGTTTAAATCCGGAAAACATTGTTGTACGTTTCGTTTTTATTTACGCGTCAGAAAATCAAAGTTCATTATACAAAGGAAACTTACGCTCTATGTATTTTCTTATAGAATATAATCAATGCCCATTCGTATCACGTAGATGCGCTATTACAATTAGCCGAACTTTGCGAACTCAACGAAAATTTAGCGTTAGCTGCAGAATTTACGGAAAAAGCACTCTACTGTTTGGAATGTGCTTTCCACCCACTGTTTAATCTAACAACTGCTGCCTGTAGGTTGGACTATAGAAAGCAACAAAATCGTGCTTTGTTTATAACATTGTTCAAGCATCTCAATTTTGTAGGCGGACGTGCGTGTTATAGGTAAAAAAAAAAAAAAAAAAAAAGATACAATTCTTATGCTACTTTTATATTTCTTCAAATTTTAATACAAGATTTTTTATTTCAGAACAAGTTTAGAATTTTGTAAATTACTTTTATCGCTTGATCCGGAAGGCGATCCTTTAGCTGTAATTCTATCTCTCGATTTCTATGCTTTAAGAGCAAAAGAATACGAGTGGTTCATAGAATTCTGCAATTTTTGGGACGGCGCGAGAAACCTCACGCAACTACCAAACATAGCATATAGTTTAGCTTTGGCTCATTTCCATTTGGGCAATCGAACTGTTGCCGATCAACTCTTACAGAATGCATTAATAATGTTTCCAGGTGTATTGATGTCTTTGTTGGATAAATGTAGCATACAAACGGATGAAAAGGTATTATCAAATTATGTTGTTGATTGTACTTTTTCAGACAAAACTCGACAGTTTCGATATAAATATAAGGATTGGCTAATAGTCGGAATAATATTCTAGGTACAAGGCCACGATTTCTTTAATACCAAGGCAGTAATTTCGACGTCGCCAGCGTTGGAAAAATTACAAAATCTGTACGTGGCACGCAGTTTTCGTTTATGGAAAGAAGCAGACCTTTTACCGTGGTTACGTGAAAATGCGTATACTGCGTTAAATCGAGTCGATTCTAAAGACGATTATGTTAAATATTGCGAAACAAAGCGAAGTAAACGCTATCAAGGGAAATTGCCAAAGAATATCCTAAGACATATTATACTTTCCGATATAAAAGATGTTACTGTGAATGTTCAAGAGGTATGTAAAGTTTTACACATATAATACTTTGATACATTGTACAATTGTACCGTGTCCTTTATTATCTTTAAAACTTGCGTAGGTACAAAACGATGGCTCTGTACTCTCGCATGATCCTCTACCACCAGTGGATAGCATTGATATTTACAAAAGACCGATACCAAATGCAAGAACAACCCAAACAAATTCCAACTTTTTGTCTCTTTTTATCTCCTCTTTATTCTCAAATATTAACGGAGAAGGTGTAGTTGCCGCCCTTGATGGTTTAAATTTATTGTAAGTATATAGAATATTAAAATTACATGACGTAAAACAAAGTAATTGTTGTAACAAATGGCATTATGTTTTTAGTTACGATAATAACGATCAAATTTAAGGCAGTCAGGTTACGATGTATAGTAATAAATTGAATTAAAATAGACAAATTTTACTTTAGATATAATAACGATCATATGAACTTTTACGAAGATAATATAAATTTCATATCAACACGAGGTAACACAAGTACCACTTAATAACGATCATTGTAAAATTATAACATCTATCATGTATTTGAAACTATGTATACTCGATTGTATGTATGAACTTGTGCATTAATTATTTATACGATCTTGTATTGTTATCATTTGTATCGAATTTGTGAAACAATCATGTTTTATTCGGTTTTTGAAAAACGTGTATATACGGAAAAAGATATATATGTACAATAAATAAACTGTATTATTGTAAGAATTATACATAGATACTATCTCGTAATTATCTTGTTAGCGAAACATTTTACACGGGATGATGTAAATTATTCTATGAACGTGATTCGTTAAAAAAGAATTATTATTTTCCAATAGACTTATTTTATGTACAGATCTATACAATCGCTTAGTATTACATATAATCCCATCAATTGTTTTTAATCAGTTTTGCTAATGGAACATTTATTCTTTATATCGATCTATCCTGTTTCTTTATTAAATGCAAATATCTTCTCTTACATAATAATGTAATACTCGATGAGCATAAGAACATGTTCGTGTGCGTTTCCTAGTACAATACCGAGCATTCTTTGTAATTCTTTTCGATAAGAATTAGATAGTAAAAACACTCAGCCTATCTTATTAAATGTAGCATCACCGCAAGTGAAAAAATTGAAAGTCAGATAAATTATTAACAGAATGATAACCTTAAAGACGTCAAGTTAAATTTCGACCATTGGTCCATGTAATGTTTCCTGAATACCAGTTGTATCTTTTTATTTATTTTACACCATACTGTGAAATACGGGATTGTAACGACATATTCCAGGACCATATTCTTGATAAGCTTTTTTAGTGTGACACACCGTATAAAATTCAGGATCGCCAGCTAATAAAGCACCGCCATACCATACCGCGCAGCGTTGTTTATGATGAGATATAACGTGAACGTCTATAGGCTTCGGCTAAAATAAAATTGAACGTATTTTACTCGCATCTTTTTACGACTTTATATACTTGTAAATAATATAGTTGACCACCGATAATTAAATACACGTTACCGTAATATGACTTCCACTTAATGTTTCGCTAAGCTTGAGACGAGCATCGACGATTCGTTTTATATCGCGTTGTAATCGCCTACCAAAGTCTTTGAACATCGTAGAACCACCCGATAATACAATGTTGTTATACAATGGCCTTCTAACGTCTATCGGACAATTTTGTATTACGTCGTCCACGATTTCGTTTAGAGGCGTCGTGAAATCTGGATTAGAGAACTACAAAAGAAGGAAGAAAAATATGTGATAAAATGCTCGACTAAATGTAAAGATAAAAATACTTTTTCATAGGTATAAATTAATATATTACTTCGGGATGAAAGAATATCTCTGGTCCAAGAAACCTTTCGTATCCAACGTCTACGACAAAAGACTGCTTGGTAATACTGTTGATACCTTCGTACTTTTTTATCTTTGTAGGATCGCTGTCGTATTTAGCGAATTCTTTTGAGATATCTGGACATATGTAACAATGCTTTTCTTTTATTGCTTTAGCTGTTTCTAACGATTGTTCGGGTGGTATTCCGATTTCGCGTTCTCTTAACAAACTTTGTATAAAGTATGTAATGTCACGTCCAGCGATAGGAATGTGTTTTATACAACTTCCAATGACAAAACCTTCTGCCTAGGAGACAATGTGAATTGGCTAATATAAAAAAAAGTTCTTAGCATGTTGGTCTATGTAAATTTCCATTTTTGCTTCTTTCTTTTTCTTTATACTTACAACTGGAATTACATGCGTCACTCCGTCCCCACTATCAACAACGACACCCGTCAATGTTCTGTCGTCCACGCTTTTAGCTGTCCAAGAGGCAGCTATCGCCAATACAGCTTGTACCGCGATATAAAGACCCGGTACATTGAACGATTCAAACATTATCTCGGCGGTGTATTCTCGATTTTCGGGGGTGTTTAATGGTGGTTCGGTAAGTAAAAAATAATGATCTTCGGGTTCCGCCCTGAGATATTTAAAAATGCATTGTTGCAGGAATTTTTCCATTAAATCCCAATCTTCTACTAGTCCGTGTCTAACTGGATACTAAACAAAAATACAAGTTTTGTTACAAGTACAAAACGCTTAACAATAGAAAAATTGTAATATTATATAGTTTTTAGGGATTTAGAAATACATACTTTTATGGAATATCCAGTTGCTTCGAAAGCTTCATCCCCGATGTAAGCATCTAAATCTTCGACACCTTTAGTGATTCTTCTAGCATTGCTGTCTCCAACTTTTGCAGTTTCTTTAATGGCAATCGCAGACGGTATCATAAGTTGGGGCTCCTTATTGCCAGCGAAGCCTAGCTTGGTGTAACTATAAAAATACGAGCAATTAATATCTGTTTCTCAATTAGAAAAGATACGCATCGTTAAATGCACCAATAAAGAATAAAGATACGCTTTCATTGTAGATTAATCTAACGTATCAACTGTCGTATGCAAACTGAATATTTTGATCGATGTTTACGAAATTTTCGACAAGCATTCTATTATTCTTTGTTAAATATAAAACTACAACAGTGTATCGGTTATATATTTGAACATGAACAAAATCTGTAATATAAAAAAATGTTGAATTTCTTCCAATATTTATTATCTGACGCACAAAATGTCATATCTCATGAGTCACATCCTAGCCTATTTATTTTCGCCGGGATTAAATCATTTTTGAACTGAAAATATACTTACCCCGTGCCTACATCGATTACACACGCTGGAAGACGGCCGAGCATTCTGTTCTTTTCGTTGTCGTTGGTTTATTTTAACAATGTTTAACCGTAATCAAAACTCGAAAATTCAGTTTCCGCTGGTCTCGATCAGTCCAGATCAGTCACGATAAACCACACCTCGCTTATAGCAAGAGATAAAGCAGAAGCATACATTAAGTCGTGCCCTCAATGCGCGAAATCGCGAAACGCTTCGATGCACCACTTGGATTGTCAAAAATGGAAACTCGTTTGGAAATTGGCTGCATCCTGCGAAAGTGTCAGTACTGGTGGCGCCATCGGCGTCGCTGGGAAAACGTCCAAGTTTCTCAGTGAAAATAGTGTACACTGTTTCCGCTAGATGACACCGCTAACTAAAGGGTCGATAAATAATTATTTAGAGTCAAATAATTGTCGATAAAATAGTTAAATTTAACGTATAAACTAATATATTGCAGTGTCATAATAAGCCAAGTAATATTATTAATTATGCATTTATGGAAAATAAAAAATTATTTATTAATAGGTATCGGTGGCGTTATCTTAGAGAAACGGTGGATACTATTTTCACTAGAAACTTGGGCGTTTCGCCACAGATGGCGTCACTAGTACTAAATCATGCGGCATCTGGCAGCAACAGTAAGAACTATAGAACTATAGCAGAGAGATAGATCATAAGTAAGTGGAATTATTTAGGGTAGTTGATAATATTAATATATAATTATAGAAAAATTACAAGAAAATGTATAAAATTCTTTTCGTTCATATGTCTATGTTATTTCCTATAGCGTCTCTGACTGAGAGTATCGGCAGTGAACGATGTCACGAAATAAAAGATCTGGTACATATGGCACTCACAGCTCCTCTCGTTCGTTTGATTTGTTTATATTTTCGTAATCGAATACGATCGTAGAGTTCTCTGTATCGCTAATGTAGCCAGTTTCGCCAGTGTAATGTGTTGGATGAATCAACAGAGGATCAGCAGAGAGTATTATTAAATTCCTTTTTGGATAGTGCGCTTTCCAGTCGTTTCTGTATTTGAATAAAAACATTGAGAAATTTGCACATGAAAGAATTTTATTTAGCAAATATGTGTTCACCTAGGATGAGCGTCCGATAATGTTGGAAGATATTCATCGACGGGTATTAATTTTGTCAGTGGCTCTGCTTCGACTAGTTTTCGTGCGCCAGTTGCCGATAAGATGTATCCTAATGTCCAGTAGCTATAGGCAGCACGTACCAGGTATTTCGATCCGTCAATCGATGATTCAGCTTTCTGTTCCAACAATCTTTTTCTTCCCAAATACCTGTCGCAGAATACATGGTTCGTCTGAACTCACGAAACTCCATATACGCGTCCACCTCGTATTAATTAACGATGCAAAGTTTTTGAAAGTTTTCAAAATTAAACACTTACACTAAATCCCATTCGAGCTGAAGATTAACGAGTTCCTTTAAAATATAGTATACTTTTTGACGGAAGAACGGTTCGAAACGTACGTCGTCTTCTAAGATTATGACTTTTTCGAAATTATTTTCTATTACCTAATAAATGATCAGCAAGCCGGTATAATTGCATTGGATGTATTATGTAAAAGAAAGTGAAAAATTTGATCGAATCGATTCGTTTGAATAACTTGATAATTACCTTGTTCCAGATAGTGTAATGGCTTAAAAAACATCCGACTTCTCCCATAGTCATTGGTCTGCCGATTTGTGTTTTTCTTATTATCAGTTCTTATAATCGCATTCACTTTCAATTGTACTTACCGTGAGTGATAAGGATCGGTATATTCTGGCATCAATTCTATTTTCAGATTTTCCAATACAGATTCATTTAATGTCCTAAACAAATAACTATGATATCAAATGAATTTTCGTCGAGTCGAAACGTTATACTTTGCACGAGAAAAATTGATTTATTTATTTCGACTTACCTACCATCAACGGCATCGATAGTTTCCGCACGAATACCGAGTTCCTTAAAAAGTCGATTCATTCTATTGCGTCTTTCTGGTCTTCTTAAAAGATTTATCATATAAATTTGATCCACCTGCAATGTATCCGCAACAGGGTATCGCACAAATTTTTCAAGTATTCGCGACAATGGCAGATAATTACTGTTTGCTAAAAAAAATAAGATCGATTCTAAAAATCTATTATTTTCGTAAACTTTTAATATGCGTTTTTCCTTTATCGTGTCTTTTAACATACCTAATATCTCTGTCTTGATATTAGTTAGAGATTGTAGGTCGTCTACAATTGTTTCTCCTTCTTCTAACGGAATCATAACGAATCCGTAAATATTGTTGTTACAAACAAATAATGGCACACCTGTCGGTAACGGAAAGAAAGTGTTGTCGGCTGAAGGTTATAATAAAGATAAAGAAATGGTAAATGGTAAATGGTGGGAAAGTCTACCGACGATTTTTACCAGATTTCTTGGCACTAATAGCGAAAATGATTATATCGTCGATAGGACCGTTGTATCGATCTAAATTATTTGGATTATAAGTTAAAGCATCCGAAGCATGTTTCCTCAGATCTATAAGAACCGCGCTATGAATCATTGGTACATCGAAACATCCTGTTTCTTCGCGAAATAAGATCCGGTCGTAATCATCTGTTCTTCGATAATAGTAATCGGTGTTCATTCCAGCCCAAAAATTGCTGTACATGCCATCGGATTTCAGTAACGGTGCAACTACGGTCTTATTCGTTGAAACCAATTCGTCGAGAGTATTTGGATTTGTCAGGAAAACATCAGCGTCGAGCATCTGAAATTTCAGATGGAGCTGGCTTTCGTCGAATCGAATCTTATTTAAATATGCCCAAAAAGTATCGATACGAATATTAAAATCTAACAACTACCCAGATGAAATCTGCCCACATATTTCTCCCCGCGTCAACACCTTTCTCCCGTAAATTTATCACGTGTTGAAATCTTTGCGTCGACCAATCGGCAATTCCATTCTCATCTTCGAATCCATTAGATTTTTTATCAAAATTTATTTCGACTCCATGATACTTGTTACTTTCTCCTTCCAGCCATGTCGATAATATTTCAATCGAGTTATCGATATTGTTGTCACTGTATATCCTTCATAAAAATAAATTAATCATTTTCACTGGAGGACCGAGTGACGATAATATTTAAAATATCTCTAGTCGTAGCGATAGTAATATTCCTTCAAAGTCCTTTTCTACTCAAAATACATTAAAAAAAAAAAAAAGTATGAAAGAAATTGAAATGGTCAACAACGGACGTTACGTCCGTTTTCTGTTTTATCCGGTCACGGATTCGCGCCAATTATTCTATTAATATCAATGCCGGGTAATTACAAGTTTGCCGGCATAGCAGATGTCGCGTAAACTAACTCAACTTGTAATGATTTGGCGAGACAAACAAATTGGAAACTTTATTATATTATTCAGTCGATCTTTGTTAAATGTTCAAATGTTCAAATGTTCTTCGCTATTTTACTCTAGAAAATAGGAATTATTTCATTTATTACTTGTTACAGTTACGAGTGACGAGTACTTGTTTTATTTTGTTATTTTATTCATCAATCGATCGAGTATAGTGTACGTTCGAAATGCATTGAACTTGTTTGTGGCAATTGGTCTTTGTACGAGTACGTTCGAAAAGTGAGGTTACGCTAGGTATACTTACCACAGACGTATTCGTTCTTTCGGATAATTTAATTGTTCCAGAAAGGTTAAGAAATATGGTAACGTGTGGGCTTTATTTCGAACTAAAATTGTTATCAACACTGTTGGTTTCTTCGAATCTTCACTGCAAGTCACCGAAAGTGTAAGGAGGAGAACAAGAGAAATGAAAACAATATTCCTTAATCTCATTTCTTGCGTGATCACTTTCTGTTTCGTTTATTATCTTTCTCGTATTTAACTACTACAACTTGATCGAGACAAAAGTCCAAAGAAATCCCTAACTAAATGGTAAATTACGTCAAATATACTATACACGTTTAATGCTTTGCTTTTTCTGATAAAATTTTCCCACCCACGTTAGATTAGAAACCCGTGTAGTCGGTACAACAGTAAACTACTACCCTCGTTAAAGACACCGATTTACGATCGTTTAATTAACATTTAATCTCGTGCAAACGTCGGCTAGCGTAAGGACGAAACAGTCCTTAGGCTAGCTTTCAATCTTTGACACACGTGTTACAAATTCAATTTATTTATAATTGCAAATCGAACGAACAATTTTCCGTCATACACTGCTCGTTACGATAACCCTATGTACAATTTTGAATAAAATAACAACATAAATTCATATATCGGTTCGTTTATTAATTTGTTCTGTCGTATGCGTAATTTTTAAGGATTTTTCTTTCTCTGTATTCTCTCTTTTTTGTTTCAATCTCGAGGAATAACTAAGACTAGACTTTTCAAATTCTAACATCATTATACCCAAATCTCCGCTATATCTATTTTTAGCAACTTGTAAATATTTTTTGCCCCGTACGCTACTGAATCTCTTGTCTTGAATGATGAGTACATTATCAGCTTCTTGACTCGCTTTGGCGCCTCCAAAAATTGACGAAGTCGTTAACTCTTCTTCGCTACGCTCTTTTCTTGGATGTATTATCGCAGTCACGTGACAATTGTATTTGGTAGCAAAATTCCGAAATTTCGCAATTATATCATCCTGCTTCCAGAATCTACAAAAATTATAACGATATCGTTTTACATAAAAGGTTCCGTATAAGATTATTTCGATACCTGTCCATGTGCTTGGAATCATCCGATGTACCCATCATAAACTGAACGTTATCGATTATAACATGAGCTATATCGTGAACATAAGTTGCATGCTCGACTGCCTGTAATATAAATAAATATTCTGTTTGTATGCGGTTATAGGAAACCAGATGGAACAATTACGCGTGTACCTACATCCATCACTACTTTAATAGTTTGCTGACCGTGAAATGTCATAAAGTAAATTGGTAATTTTTCAAAAGCATCCGCGTATAAATCAAAATTGTCTAGATGTTGATCCAGAGGTAGCTCTACCATTTGTTGCAACATTGTTCTCGCTAATCGTGCATTCCTTATCTCAAAGCTACCCCATAAGGTATTGACGCCTTGCATTGCTAAATCTAAGGAATACTCGCTCATAAAAGTTGTCTTACCGCACCCTGACAAACAAATATCAATACTTGGAATTTTCGTATCGGAAATGTACTTGGTAAGCGTTGTACTTGAACTTTGTTACCCGTCGGCCCTGTTAATATCGTCAATTCTCCTCTTCTGTGACCCTTCAGTATACGATTCAGAACTGGATATCTTTTCCATTTTACACCTTGTACTTTATCGATATTTTGCAAATCGCTCAACACTTCTTCCCTGAGTTCTCGAAAGGTAGTTATACTTTTATGCCACACAGCTTGAGCATTTTGAAGAATACCTTTTAGATTGTAACCCATTTCTGCAGCCAATTTTGGTTGCGGTTGTAAATCTGTCGGTCTCACGAAGTAACATCGTTTTTCGTTTAACTTTTTTGCAAACTGTCTAGCGGTATACCAACTTGTCTCGTCATTTCCAAACCATAAAGTTAACTTTTTGAAGGATTCCATATATGGTAATAACTGCTGAGGTAGAGTTTTTAAATTGTATGGTAAACAGATAATTATATTTGCAGATTTCTGTGCAACCAAAGCTAACAAATCGTATATACTTTCTACGATCACAGCGGTATTATCGTTTTTACCGGTATTCTGTTTGTACGTAACGCATCCGCTGACACTAGAGACAGGGAATGTTGGCTCTGCTTTTACATCGGTTCCAATGAATTTATATCCGACAACAGAATTTTCTAGTCCTATTAATGGGAAATATAATACTTTTGATGTCTCTTTGTAAATGCACTTTAATTGGCTCATATCTTGTTGCGAAACATCCTGTAATAACAATTGTATTTAAGATTTTATATAATTAAGAAACTTTATGATCGTATTTATCTTTTTACTGGTAACGAGAAATTATCGAGAAGCGCGTTGTATTCTTCAGTGGTCAGCTCCATGATATCTCGACAGTTTTCTTTCATGTCTTTCCACTTTTTATCGAAATCTTGTTCCTTGTGTAGATTTGCTTTTAGTATATCGAGTTCTTTCAGTTTTTCCATTGATTTCGGTGTCGATAAAAATTGTCTTAATATATCCCAAGAGCCAGTGCATTTGCATTTATCGCACATAAAAAATCCTGAAATTACAATTTTATAATAATTTGTAATTATCAACGCAATATTTTAACACAAAGTTACTTTTATAACACTCGCTTAAAAACCGTATCTACCTGTTGTTTTATTTACATAAAGTTTTGCATCTTTCTTTTCGTTATTGCATATAGGACAGTCCGCTATAAGACATACATGACCGTCTACTACGGATAAACATTTTTGTTTGAACAATTGTTTTAAATGCGATACAGATATATTCAGAACAGAATTGGTGTCGGTGTGCAAATAGTGATTATTAATAATAATGCTTTTGATTTGTTGCTTTTTCTTTAGAGTGAAAGCATGTAGAAAAAACTTGAAAATCATTTTAAAACTAAAATAACTAGATATCGATAAAGATCGGTTAAATAAAAAATTAAAATCATAATATTCTTTAGCTTTTACTGTGCTAATTATCTTCAACTTGATTATAATTTAGTTGTAATGTACGTAATTGTAGCACGTTTTGTCATTGTTATTCAGTTTCTCTTGTCTAAATACCATCTATTCCAACTGATTGTTTCCGTCATACGTAATATCAGTTGGTTAAATTAATTGTTTATCGCACGATGCGGTTAAAGCACGTTGGATGCGCGCACGTGCTCACGTGGGTCACTCCAGACTCCACTCACTTTTTAAGGCTTATAGATGCAGAGACATCTCGAAGAGATACGAGACAAATGTTGGTTGTACAACAACTACTTTTATCGACGAATGATAACGTTATGTCGCGAAATTTGGAAATAATCATGGATAAATCGATGTATCGATTTTAATTATGTAAACATTAACTATGTACACTCGTTGTCTTGTTCGTTTTCAATTAATCAACTAGTCGTCAGTTTGTTTTTCTTGTTTGTTTGTTTGTTTGTTTGTCTCTGATCAGATGATTTTTGACGTTCTAACGGTTGTTACATATACATATACATGTATTTGTCGTCGTTTCGAACATGGCCGCGGTGGAGTGTGAATCGAAAGACGACAAATCGGCGGACGCGTCGGAAACACTGGTATTTTCCGAGGAAACTGTTAAAACGATCGAAGGACATGAATCGTTGGGAATACCGCTACAATCTTCGTGGACGTTGTGGTTGGACAAGTAAGGGAACTTGTTTACTTTTCGCTGCGTAATATTCCAAATAAAATGCTCGGTATATTGCATATCAATCTTCTTTTTTTCTCTTCTTCTTCTTTCATCTAACGAAAAACGTGATTAAAATAATATGCTTAATCAATCCGCATTCTCCGGTATTACTGAATCCGCGTAGATTGCGAGAATGTGATTGAAAATTCATGGAAATAAATGAATGCTACTAAATGTCGTCTCATTCAATTTTGTATTAATAAAAATAACGACATTGCGATTATCGTAAAAGCATGAAGAATTAGTATCGTTTTACAATCGCAGTTAAATCGAGGTTACGGTTTAAGAAGAAGAAATAATGACTTACATCATCCATTTGTTGCTTACGAAATATACTCGTGTTTGTTAAATATCAATAAAATGGACAGGGCTGTATCCGGAACAACTGTCGAAGAGTATAAAAAAAATTTGACAAAGATTTATACCGTGAACACTGTGCAGAGTTTCTGGGCAGTTTTTAATAACATACCAAATGCCAGCGCTATGCAGGTGAGTATACATGCACGTATACAGTTTATAAAGTAATTATCGATTTTATTTATATCAATCACTGTACGTATCGATTGTTACAATCGTAGGTTAGATACAGTTATCATTTGATGAGGGACGAGAGATATCCGCTATGGGAGGAACCTGTTAATCAAAAAGGTGGAACATGGAGATTAAAGTGCCACAAGTCCGATACCGTAGGTATAAAGAGATTTATCGTTAGGTTCGATACGTTAAACGGTATATTTGGTATACGTAGGAACAGATTTGGAAGGAGATGGTGCTCGCGGCGATCGGAGAACAGTTTTCCGAATGTACGGCCGAAGACGATGAAATTTGCGGGATAACCGTGTCTATCAGAGACAGAGACGATCTCGTTCAAGTATGATTTTAACGATTTAAATGGTGTAAACTAATTTGCAAGATAATCTAATTCGTTTATAAATTATTATCGTTTATTCTGCTTTTGTTTAGATATGGAATAGTAACGCAAGTTTAGCATCGAAAGCTACCGTTTTAGAAAAAGTTCATTCTCTGCTACCCAACGTTAACTTTACAGAATTTTATAAACGTAAGTCCGATAGAGTTTTGTTGCATTTTGTAGATTTAGAAAAGTTGATAGAAACGTGTTTGAAAAATGTCTACTATCGCGTTTACAGCTCATCAATCGCATCACGCTTACGGACGCCGCTAAGCATACGTTAATATTGGTAAAATATTAATTGGTCTTGGAATATAAGAATGGTGAGAAAAGTTTGACCGCCAACACGATTACGCTGGGCAATTGAATTCTACGAAAACTTGCTACAACAAGAAAAAAATATGTTGTTTATTAGGAGAGCATAAAAATTGTTGAAATTGTACTACTTTTAAATGGTCAAATATATTTTTATATTTACAACGCATGTCTATTTGTTAACCCATACGGCAAATTTTTAAGATAAATATTGGAATGCCTATAATAGACATTTTAAAGTAGCAGTCCATAATAAATTCGCATAAATGTACGTTGTACGACGTAGTACCATGCACGTATCGTTGGCGTGTTGCGCCTGCCACTTGTCCTTTATTAATCGTTCCCTTTTATTTACTGCAAAGCCCGTATTCCATTACAGGCATGGCGCTAAAAAGATACGACCGAACAATATTTCGATGGAGAAGATAATATATGTGTGTCGTTCCGCACACTTTCGAAAGCAGATATTTCATTTGAATTCCTAATCACATATCCATAAAATCGATTCGTCGGCCGACCAAACGGCGCCGGCTTAACATTTTACGGCTTTTCGACATTCATCAGATTGACGTCGACCAATGAATATCTCAAACATTAAGATACATATCGAAGACTTGTATTGGGACTCGATTAAACTAGTTTTAAATTGCATTAAAGTTATTTCCCACGTGGAAATATTTCATTGTTCGTCGCGTCGTGTAGTATCGTCGCGTCGCGTCGGGTCGGTTCGGGTCGGTTAGAAAAATACACGAATCGATCATACACCCTCGTATATCTAGATTTATCGTATACTTTTCCAGAGTCGTACGATACGTTTTCCTATCTGGATTAAATTCTTATGTAAAATTTCCAACGGTTATTTGAGATTTACCAAGATTAAAGTGGCGTCAAGTTTTAATTTACGAATATTATACGTTTTAATCAAGTTGCTTTAATTGACTCGTGATTGATTCGTCTATTTATTCGCAACGAGAAAGATAGTATCGTTGGAACATTTTTACCGATTTTGTGGAAACCAGAATTGTCGACTTTGAAAGATTTACACGTGAATACATATGTATCAACGGATTGGCATTGCAGGGCGTCCTTGCGCAAACAGCCTTGGGGTACACGTGCACATGTACCATTAATAATGTTACGTTAATAGTGTCGGTAATGTTGAGAGACAAGAGGAACGGGAACAGAAGTAACTGCACTCGCGAGCAGTTTCTCTCTGGCATGAGTCACCGTTCGTTATTATTTACAAATTTGTAGAAACAGGTTTTAATGAGACGCTAACGAAAAAGAAATGTACATCAATTTCCTAGCATCGTCTGTGTCGTAGTTGAGTTTATTCTTGCCCTACGATCTACGATTAACATATGCGCAAGTTGAAGCAGACGATGGCGCCAGGTAGGAAACGAATGTTTAAGATGAAGCGGTGAAACCTGTTTAATGGAAAATTTCCAGGACGTAACGAATGTCGAAATATAGAATTTTTAACAAATTTCAACGTATGGTAGAAAGATGAAAGAACGTTATAGCCGAATTGAAAATGATTCAAATATTCACGGAGAACCTTGAGAGGTTGAACTTTTTGAAAAGTAAAATAGACTTTCGCTTGATAAATTCAGCTCGTCTCTTAAGAAATTGCCATATCGATTCGATATGCCAATCCTTTGGAATTTCCTAACTTTACATTGACATTCATTAATCAGCCGTAGCATTGTTACGTGGGCGGTGATTGTAGATTTTTTTAGGAGCGCCACGTTTATCGGTTAATCCGACGCAGCCGTCGAAAAATTGATTCAAGTATGTATTACGTATAGATGATCGTGGCGCCGACTGACACCGTTACTGACAACAAAACTCGTAGTCGTTCCTCTGTGGCGTCAATGTGCTTGATGTATCGCGCTATTAACGAGTTACAGTATTTCTATTTAGTCTGTCTCTTTGTTTATTCGCGTACAGCCGTTGACTCGACATTTCAAAACTCGACAAATATTGTTCCCTTAAAAAAAGGAAACAAAGTAAAAATTGTACAACAACTACGATATAGTATATTATACATACACGATACGTATATGCATATCTTTTATCAAGTATTTCGAAAGACATGCGACGTATTTTAAGACGCGATTACGCAGACGAATTTGATTAAGGAACTCGTGAAATCCAGCAGATAGCTACTGCGTCAATGCTGGACTATTTTTATAATATGCGACTAAATGCGTCATCGCGAGTTCCGTGAGTTATTAACGTGGAATTAGTCGTACGAAATGCTACGGCAAAAGTAGGTTCAGTTCTCTCGTACAATGACCTCTGAAGCATCGACAGAGATTCTCCGATTTTTTCGCCGAGCATCCTGGAGAACCAGACAGAAATTGTTAAAGGTAAGTATAGAAGCAGGAATGAATCGAAAAGAAACAAATAAATATGCATAATTTTGAAACAGTTCATGTTTGTATAGCATGTATATGCATAGAATAGAAATAGTTGCGAGCGTTTACGATTCGTGCGGTACGATATTTCCGCGTACGCGTACACGTTAAACTGTTGTTCGATATCGCGGTTCGAGCTAACGCGAGAAACATTCGTGTATTCGAAACAGGCATCGTTGATGCCAACTCTTTCGCCAGAGAAGCGCTAAGCATCCGGCAACTATTACGTGCGTCGACCGGAACGAATTCCACACCTCTCGATCTCGGATCACCGACATGACCGTCCGATCGTTACGACCAAAAAACTTGCTCGAGTCGTGGAAAGTGAATTTCCAAATTCAGGTTACGTGCTACGTACACGTAGTATACCAAAGTATAGAGCACCCTTGACACCCGTTTATGTAATTCCTGCGCGATTGGTCCTGCAAAACGTTGCATTCGAGAGACTGTTCCATGGATCAAAGTCGCGATAAGCTCGTGAACGTGTAAACGTTAGACGCGATGAACGTTTGGTTTTAGGAAAATTGTGGATTTACCGATCAAACGCACGATAAATTACGATTCCGTACACGAAACGTCGAATCAAAGATTCCGAATCGTAAAGAGTATCGATATCGAACATTTTTTACATACACGTACGAGTACATACATTCGGCTTTTCACGGGATATTTAGAAATAACACCGAACCAACATTGAGAACCTCTGGATCTATTCTCGTAGGATTCGAGTGACATAATAGTCGGATGACTGCACGATGACTGTAAATGTGCAGCGAGCCTACGAGATAGTGGTGATTACCTGGAACGATACCGGTCACGGTAACAGACGCGCGTTCGCATTTCTACTGCACGAATAATCCAAGCTTCCTTATTCCATGCAGCTGTGCCGATGCGTATTTATGCGTGAAAGCGAGTTTGCTGTATTTGAATTCCCACGTTGGTCATCGTCGCGTCGCGTCGCGACGTAAACAAGTATCATCGCTACGCAAAACATCGATAATCGCTACTGCTTTCATCCATCTTCTTCTTCTAATTACGCGGCATTTTAGAGTCGCGTCTCACAGAAACGTTCGCGAAACTAATAATTCCATCAATGACCTACGTCACTCATTGTCAAACTTTACCATCTATCTTTTTCTATGCGCTTAATAAATGATAAATAACGGCGGTAAAACATTTCGAAGAGACGTGTCACGAATTCGGATCCAGAAAACATACACTCGCAATTATCCTATTTTTTTCAACTATCTATATTTACCATTCGTGCTGTAGTATTTTTTCTCCTATATACGTACTATTCCAAATTACGATTCAATTCCCTGTATTATATCTCGTATTCTACATAAGTAATATTGGCGAATTTTAAAATACACTTGGACCATTTCGAAGAACGTGGAAGCGTCGAGTAACGCGATTCTAACGCGAGAACCTAACGCGAGCCAGCTGGAAGAACCGGATGAACAAGATCGGAACGTTTCCAAGCAGATTTCCAGCGGGCAGATTAAGTTGGTCTGGTTGGATCGTAGAATTGGAACTGTTCCAATAATACGTAGTATAGCAATAAAATTCTACCGAGATGATGGTTTTATTTCGTCAAGTTGATTGTTCCGAGAAGGAACAACATGTTGAAATTGTATCGATATCGAGCGATTAAACGCCAACTATTGGCGAGAATGAGAAAACATTTGTTGTTATCCAGGAAAGTTTGTATCGGGCCGATGACGTTCTGGACAGACGTAAATATTGGAACAACTGGTGTGCTCGTGGACTGGACTCTGGTCTTGAAAGCGCGGCGTGGCGCGTCTGGTGGGATCGGAGGCACGTAGACATCGGTAGCTTACCAACATGCATATAACCAGGGAGTCGAGGCAAAGGAGATTGGCCAGTTTGCACGGACCATTCGACACGAGTGGATCGTCGCTTGTATGTTTCGTGCATTCGATTCCACGTGAACGTTATTCTCGCCTGCCGCGCCGCGCCGCGCCGCGACGTGATATCGATATTTCCGTTTGGACGATTAACAAATACACTCCAACTATAAATTACTCGGCTCTCGCGTAGCTCGAATGATAATTCCTCGATCGCGAGGAGAGTGTTTTCGTTGAAGAATTTACCGTTCGTGCTGGACTTTGTACGAGTAATGTACGTGCGATAGATCGAACAGATCTAGACAAAGTTGGAACGCGTAGAAAAATTGTATTCCGAAGGTTGTCGAAGAAAGAGTGAAACGTCAGTAATGAGGAATCGGAGAACTTTTGTGATCGTTGTCGGTATCCTGACACTGGGATGCCGTACTTTATGTATCACTGGTTCTGCGATACCCATGTGGGAATTCCTGTCGCGGGACGAGAAAGTGAGTATTGTTCGAGGTTCTTTCGTAAATGAAATTCGTATAATATCCGATTGAAAAAACTTGCGCGCTCGAGACTCTTGCTTTCTCCGACAATTTCCACGTTCAAATTTTTCTCTGCTAACTATTGCCGAGCGTGTAGTTTTTAGTTTTGTACGGCCTTCGTTATACTCGTAATTTCTCTAGAGAGAAAAATGAAAAATCTATTAATTTTTCTTTTAACACGCCCTACCAAATAGTAAAGCCCTGTACGCGATATCGGTAAAATGAAACTTTCACCGAACGAAATGGTGCGCATTCGTATAAAATGCTCTCTCTGCTCGTGCACTTGTGCACTTGTACACTTGTACAGTCCAGTCGAGTGCAATTGCGCGAGCGCGTCTCGGACATTGACTTTTCTCGTGACATTGCGTCCGCGTCCGCGCCCTCGTCCTCGCCCGCACCAGCACCCGCGGTCGTTCCTCTTATTTACCTTAGCTCTAGTTTTTCAAGTTTTTTCCATCGAACAAGAGTTTCGATGCTTCTACTTTGGTAACGTACTATAAATCGTAGCAATTTTTCCGTCCAACAGTAAAAAGACGCACGGATCAAGAAATGATTGTTTGCCGCGAGTAATACCGGAAAGAATAGTAATAGGAGGAGATATCGACTCAAAAAGTCATATTCCTTCGGTATCGAGTATTAACATGCATAATAATAAGATTAACCAAAGGCACGTAAATGTGATAATAAGATGAAGGGATGAATTGATATAAGCGAGCATGAGTGATGAAGTGATAAAAAACAAAAAACACAACTAGGTACAATAAAGATTGTCGATGGTTATTGTACCTCGTTTGATTCCACTCGTATAGCCGTTATCGATTTCACGTCTCGTCGCGATGCGTCGCGTCGCGTCGCGTCGCGTCGGTATATTCGATTTCGAGGGTTCGAAAGTTGTTACGGAAATGTCATTAGAAATTCCAAGGTCGAATATTCGCGTAATCGAACGTCCATAGATAGAGCCAAAAGTGTGTGGACATCGAGCATTGCGTTTTGTGTAGAACGCGAACAGGGGCATGTTTAACGGCGACGCGCGACGGGTAGAATTGATCGTGACGAAAAGGAAAAAAAAGCGTGTATCGCAATCAGGCCCGATACGTGATGTACGAGGAGCCGCGGCTCGCATATATATTTGTTTGTTATAACTGTCGCGTCCAATATACCGTGCGTTACACATTGCCGAGTTTCACCGGACGCGGTCAGAATGCATTTGTCCACGCGGAATAGAAAACAGCTTTCGCGATCATCGACGCTCTTTGAACAGACAAAAAAAGAAAAGAACGTTAACACGAGTATATAGTACGAGTAGAGGATTAGTATTATAAAAGAAAAAGAGATGGATAAATCGACACGATGAGGAAATTTATAATACGCAGACACGATTTTCATCGTGATGTTGAAAATGAGATTTAATTTTCACTGATCTATCATGTATCCCGGTAATTTCTTGATCGCGTAACAGTTAACGTTCGCGCTACCGTTCGATAATTTCATGCTTTTCCCTAAATCTCCCGATCAACTTTGAAACGTTCGATTTCAGACGAGCCATTTGTTCCGAATATTCAGTGAGCAAGTAGCAAAGTTCTGCACGGATTCCTCGATGCCTGATTGCAACAAAAACTTGCTCGTCTCCGGTCTTCGAAGTCTAGCCAATATGGACGACACGTTTCTCGATAAATTGGATCCGTATCAGCGTGGCGCCAAGGAAATTAGTGAGTTTACAAACTTTCCATGTACCTCTATAATAAATAATATATGTACATAGGTATAGTACACACGAGGATCGTAACTTGTTACTTCTCGGTTACAGTTTGGCGCGCCATGGCGAAAAACGGATATTCGACGAGAACCGGTCACGAGCCAGATGAATTCTACTTGACCACCGGACCAGATTCGTTAGGTATGTAAATATATTATATAATTATAATTATAAAATTTGACTAGTTCAACTTACTCGAGCAAATAAAGTAGCAAAAATTACAATAAAAATTAGCATCGTGTAATTGAACCATCGATCAACATGCCGTGGAAAAGATCATTTCTGTAACGATGCTATCGCAGACACGCAATTTATGGCCGAACAAAAAGTAAGAAAAAAGTAAGGAAAAAGAAAAGATAGCTTTATTTGCCGTAAAAAGTTATAATAATTAGCTCGAGTGAAAGTTTTAATCGATGAAAGATCGAAAGAACCTACTCTCTCGGAACGATGTATTACTCGAGAAAGAGCGCGTGAACCAACACGAGAGACTGATAGGCTGGTACAAGTTGGCCAGAGTCGATAAACCTTTCCATTAACGTTGAGTCGCAACATTCTACACGCACAGTACCAGAGATATGAAAGATAAAAATACGAGTAATAATAGTAATAGTAATAGCGATACATCAGACTGAAAAGCAGATTCGATGTTTGCGTTTCGTTCGCATTCAGAAATTCGCGTGACCCGAAGCGTCAACGAAAACAAATGGTGCTGCGAGAAAGTTCCAGGTACCGTGTCGATCACGCGCATTCCACTAGAAAGTTTGTTTTTTTCTTTCTTCTTTTGAACGAGATCGCATTCGATAGTAAAACGCTCCTTTTCAAATCGACTAGTCTTCTTCGCTGCACTACTTTCACTCCATCTCCGAGAATCATCGTGACAATTCGACGGGGATTATATTATACTATATTGTAACATTTAGCGACACCCAATCTAAACAATTCGATACAGCTATTACAAAACGTCCTTTATCTTTTAATCTCTCTGGTTTGATGCGTTTCGTGGCCAGGGTACACGGCCACGGATGATGCTTGGAAACTGGAAACACCGAAAGGAGGTCAATTTCCATCGGAGACCAGACTGCTCGAACAGCCTTTCACATTTTCTCCGAGAAATGCATCGATATATCGACGGATTTCAAGTTCAACCTTAAACAACCTATCCTAACCCTTGGAGGACCGTGAAATTCTTGTTTTCTACGTAAAGGGTCTATACATACATGTAGTACGTACAGATATAAGGGACACGAACGGAAATAAACCGATATAGCGATATAGATATTTTCGACATATTTCACAGTTGAATAGACGGTTGGGTGGTTGAACTGCATGTCAAGTACGAGGAAAGTTTGGCATGCGATCACAGCTCGTTCGCGAAACAAGCGACGAAGAAAGTGATTAACAAAAGTTTCAAGAGTTGTGTACATGGCAGGTAGACACTAGGCGTAAAAATAGCTCGTTACAAGTCGCGAGTCGATGCGCCACGGACACGGATCGTGGTCTCGCGAGGAACCCGACCACGCGAAAATATTATCGTACTTAAACGTTAAACTTAAATAATCCTTTACGGTAAGAAACGTTTACCGTTAAAATCCGTATATCGCGTCAACTACTCGACTATTCGACTGCAATTTTCCATCCCGTTTAGTAAAAATTTCATTTTTTATTCTGTTCCAGCCACCAGCTCCACCGGCAGCGAAACGAATGGCTTGGGCGAAGACACGGCATCGTCGGCCGACTACGCGCGACCATCTGCAGGCCCGTACCTGGTCGGACCGATGGTGATTCGCGTATACCCCGATGGTCGACCGGTTCCGGAGGATTCCACGCGTCCTTTGCCACGCGACGAGGACATCGACGAGTACAGACACTCTCGGCTACCGTCTATCGAGGAACTCGAAGCGGCCAGCGGTACAGTGTACGATAATCGATCGAAACCCGATACGTTTCCCGAGCCGAACAATCAGCCAGGATCGCGATCGCGATCGCGATCGCGATCGCAACCACGTCCGCAGCGCCAACGTCTCAACCAACGATCCGTTCATCTACCGTTTGAAACAAGATTGCTTCGAGAGGTCGTCGCAACGCGCAATATACGCTACTATTGAGGAAATGTGATTCATCGTTGAGGAATGCCGAAGGAAATCCAGCCTCTTTTTAAACGACTATAGTCGACTGTATTTCGAGGCTGGTATTGCCTACATACACCTAGTATCTACGCTAGTAGAACGGAGAAATGCGTTTCGTTGCAACTTGCAACCGTTTTTCCATCGAGTCGATATCTATACACGAAGGATACGTATGCATACGATTACGTAGTCCTGGATTAAGTCCTCGCCCAAAAGTTTTACCTTTTTTTAATAGAGACGGATAAGGAAACGAACGAAACGGTGATATTTTTCAATCGTATTCATTATCAATTATACGTGTTACGTAGTCGGAAACTAATGTCGCAAAGTCGGCAGTGATGAGTGTTGAAAAGACTGTTTTTGCGTACAACATTCGTACATAGTTTTCACGAGCGTTGGTCAACAAGTATCCGTCGGTCTCTGAAATCGTTTAACGTACGCGTAGCGTGTTAATTGACGATTGGTCGGCAATCAAACTTTCTATTTATTTTCGTTATTAGTTTCTAATTGAGAATACGCGATAGAATATTCGATTCTATTATTATTATTATTATATATATATGTTTAGGTTTACGTTTAGGTTTATGAATACCGCTAATGCATGCTTTCATTCGCTTCTGCACACGAATAATTATAATTATAATCGCCGACCATGAACACTTTCGATCATACGTTTTCATTCACTCGTTATTTATTTCATCATTTGCGTAATTAGTTATTTATCTTTGCATCGTTTACCGCTTGCAGTTTCGTTTATAATTATTGCCGTAGCGAGTCTAGCGCCAATAAGCACAAAGACGGACCGATCGTTTTGTTACGCGAGACCGTAAACTCTCGATTATACCATATTATACCATCAAATTTTATCGAGACAAACGCCTCCGTGGTGTAAAGGAACTTACCTCGCTAAAATTTCATTAACAGGGAATATTTTTATGCGTGCAATATATTATTGTGATTATTCCAATTATACGGTCGAGTTTATAACTGGTATTTACACGAATACGATGTCCATTTCGAAATTTTCCGTATCGTAGCTTTTTAAATACCGCATTAAAATTTTCTAAAATCTCTCAAACGTCCATGTTTTATACTTGTACAAGGTAGCATAGATCTTACGTGTATACAATGTTTGTAATAATGTAACATCAGATTATTATTAAAACGAAAGTGAAAGCAATTTTTATGAATATATATTTTTAAACAGATGTAGATGATTTATAATTATAATAAAATGTGATATCCGAGATCGATAGTGTACTCTTTATAGAATTATTTTTATTTCTCGAACCTCGAAATACGGCTACGTTCGGAAAAGCCACCGCTCACTGAGCCGCTCAGTCAGCGGGTTTTAGTACCAGTGGCGCCATCGGCGCGAAAACGCCCAACTTTATAGCGAAATTACTTGCCCCTGTTCCTGCTAGATGGCGCTTGGTTTGGAACCAGTGGCACCATCGGTGGGAAAACGCCCAAGTTTCTTGTGAAAATAGTTGCCGCTGTTGTAGTTGGATGGCGCCACCAAACTTTCGTTTTTTTTTTTCATTTCAACAGTTTATTTCAAGTGCTTGGTAATATTACCAGTTTACAACACTCCCTTTCATTACATTTTTCTACAATGTTTCTTAACATATATTTCTTTATCCATGTCTTGACAGAAGAATTTTGAATTGTTGTAATTTCAACAACTTTAAAATGGTTGAAAGAAAATATACAGCCGAGGAATTGCTCGAAATACTGCTCGGATTATCACATCGAAATGTTTTCTTCGGCGGCGATGGTGATACAGAGTGTAGCAGTGAAAACAACTTTATTTCCGTTATACGCTTGTGGCTTGTGGCGCTTCTAGTGGCAAAAAGTTGCAACAAGACGCCCTATCGTGTCGTATCGAACAACTGACGTTGCGATAACAGCCGTATAGATAAAATAAGGGCCGTAACGCGTACGTTTATCGTCTTCATCTTTTTATAATTTCTCACGTGATCAAACTATATTTCTTGAAAAGCGTGAAAAATTGTTTTATTTTCATCAGCTCGAATTATAGGAGATTCATATTTATTTAGGAAAACGGGAGGATTAAAAAAAAAGAAATTTGTTTTCAGTGGGTATCCAGCCAGAAACGCAACGCAACGCAACTAAACCAAACGAAACGCAACGCAACGCAACGAACGAACGAACGAACGAACCAAGCACCACCGAAATTGCGACAGCACTGCGCCTGGCCACGACGACCAACGGACCAGCGACGACTACACATACTGCGATACTGCCAACTACTGCCACGATGGCCGACCACCAGACTGACACAAATGATAAAACGACGATGGAAAGTATAGCGCAAAACATACTCGAGGTTCGTGTCAGCCGTGATCAAGACAGTGCTCGATAACGTAATAGTGGCTTTCGAAGTGTCGAGAGAGAATTCAGAGTTGCAGCGACTCGACATTATACAGTGGTTTTTCTATGATTTTGACAGGTCAGTGCCGGAGGTGGGTCTACTACGTCGAATCAAGTGGCCGCCTTGGAATTTCAAGCCTCGCAGGTGATATCGAGGCTCGAGGAAGCTGTAGAGAGAGCAGCCGACGGTGGCGGTACCACCTGGAACAATCCCTCTGGATTTCTTTCGCAGTCGAAAAGCCCTGATGAAATATTAACTTTGATTCAGGTAAATACAATACTAGCAGAAGCCATTGCTCGGCCGTCGTTGGTCATTTCTACGAGCCTCTCTCTCTCTCTGATTGGTTCCTACTTTTGTGTCCATCGACGAGCGCTCGTCACGTGGCTATACACAATCGTAAAACGGTCAATTGCCCTCCCGAGTCGTACATCGTACGAATCTACCGAGTTGCTGGCGGCTGTTTTCAAATATTTACAAACGGTCCAATTTGTTATTCACTTCTTTCAAACTGGCCGACTGTATAGTGTACGTAGCTGTGCCGTCTAAACCTAAATTAAACTATATCAACAAGTACTCGATCCCTGGAATTTATATAAACTGTATTCGTAGATATTTATATTTATATTCGTATTTTTACGTATAAAAGTACAAAGAAATTAAATTAAAGTTAGAGTCGTAATCTTTTTAGAAGAGAGAGAGAGAGAGAGAAAATATATCCATCGCTCGTAATATTTTCAAAGTTTCATATCGGCTGTGTGAAACAACGTAAATCGTTTCCAGGATTTGGTAATTCACGACGACGCTCCGCAACCAGCGGAGGATGGTTCGACCGAGACTTGTACCAGCCAGGTGACGAATCTACCAACGTTAACAGAGCCAGCGAAATTAGCGTTAATTACACACGCTGTTTCCGCGTACGCTCTCGCGCTTCCAAAATCGCACGCTCAGAAGCTAGCCGGTCGTTTGGCTGCCGACACCACGAGATGGCTCAGTCATATTTTCCGTTTCATCGACTGTGCCTCCTCGTTTCACGAGGACCACTTGGAAGGTTTAGTCAGGGTAACCAGGTTGGCGCTACACCGAAAGTATCCTCGATATATGGAAGAGGGTTTCACAGCTCTTACAGCTTCGCCGCCTCTAATTTATAGTTCCGTGGCCGCATCTTTAGGTGTGGTTCAACATCTATGCAGACAGGTATATACGCACCAATTTTTTTTTTCTTTTTTTTTCTTTCTTCAATAACAAAAAATAGCTAACATTGTGTTTAATATTTCGCAGCTTTCTTTGCCGCTTCACTGCGTAAGACACATTCCCTATAATACAATGTTCGGATCACGGTACAGTATGGACGTTTCGGCTCTAGAACGACGTTTGGCGGAAGATACTCAGTCGAACAGTGTAACGCCGCTTCTAGTGTTGGCCGAAGCGGGTTCGGTACTAACGGGACATTGCGACAACATCGCTAGGCTTCGTGCAATTTGCGATAAATACAATGTCTGGCTCCATCTCCGTGGACATTGTTTGGCTGCGTTAGCGCTGAATAATTCAGCGAAAGACTTGGTGCGTTGATGTTATCGTTAAATTACATAATTTGTTTTCCCAACATTGAATGCATAAAATGAAATAAAATGAAATAAAATATCGTTGATTTTCAGCCTTCAAAGGTAGCGGATAGTATTACATTACCTCTTGGTGTTTGGCTAGGTATACCGTCGTTGCCAGTAGTCGTATCCTTTTAAAGAAATATCGAAACGTTAAAAACAGAGAATGGTATGTTTTGTCCTTAACGCATTCGGTTAGACATTGTACAGACTAACGGACACGAAAGGTGGTCGACCCACTCCGAGAGACACAACTTTATCGTTTGTGTCGGGTTTAATGACGGATTCGTTGTCCAGACGTTTACCGACTTTACCACTGTGGGCTACGTTACAGGCTTTAGGTCGAGACGGTGTACATAATAAACTCAAGAGATGCTTTTTAGCTGTGGAAGAATTGTACAATAAAATAAAAAAATTTACTTGCATAGGAATTTTGGTAATTGGCCATACGAGTAATATCTTGTTGTTTGGTGGCCGAGTATCGCATACGAAATTGTATATAATCGATTGTTTAAGAGTCAACCACCAGGAGGGGAAACAGGATCCTATACGATAAACGAATTGTTAACGAATCCTGTTAACAATCCGCAACTCTTCGAAGCGGTGGCCAGTGCTTTAGTCTTTCAATTTTTGCCCGCGGACAGAGATGCTCAAGCAATGGAACGCGTTCCACCGTATTACGACAAACTAAATTCCTGGCTGGGACAAATTCTTCAAAGAGATATCGAGAACGTACAAATAGAGCTGTGCGAGATCGAACACCATGGCGTAGCGATTCGCATTTGCCCTCTCGAAAACTCGGAATCACCACCTACGACCGAGGATATAGATAACGTGGTGGCTTGTCTCGAGCAACAGATAGTAAGTTGGCGGCGTTACATTACGTGTAATTAGCACGTATCGTATCGTATCGTATCGTATCGTATCGTATCGTATCGTATCGTATCGTATCGTATCGTATCGTATCGTATCGGGTAATCTTTTCTACTAATCGTTGTCGTCCGTTCAATAGGAAATATTGCTGGCGACAGTCGAACGCAAAGAAACATTTGTAAAATTAGTCTCGGAGAATGATTCGTTGCATTTAGTGGAGATGCCAGGTTGGGCTGGTTTAGGAGGTGTTCGTTACGCTCCTCCCACTTGGATTCACGTAATGACGGATCAGGCCAAGGAGGAATTGAATAGATTGAATACGCAATTGGTCGAAGCTTTACGAAGCACGGACGCGGCGTTTTCTTTGGGGGAAGGAGCCGACGGTTTGGCATGCGTACGATTTGGAATGGTTACGCAAGACACGGGTAATAGTACATTGAACTTTGATGACATTTCTTACGTAGCACTGTTAGTTACGTTACTCGTAGCTACGTACTCTGTCTTGTCAATTTTCCGAATAAAAGAAACAAACGATTCTATTCGCAGATGTAGCCGAATTATTGTCTTTGGTTTTGCAAGTTGGTCAAGAAGTGGAAGCTAGTTCCAAGTTACTCGATACGATATCCGAGGTGGTAAAGAGAGGCATCGAAGCAGCGCAGACAGATTTGGAGAGAGAAAACGCCGAAAAATTATGGCAAGAAGGTATTCTTAGGCACGTGCCCGTCGTTGGGACCTTTGTCAATTGGTGGAGCCCACCTTCGAAGGAGACTGGAGTTCGCGGACGTAGTTTAAATCTACAGGCTGGTAAATATTTCATTTGCAAACGATGCGATTCGCGTCAGTCTAGTAACTTTCTAGTATCTACGCTACAAAAGCATTGTTCGAATGGTAGGAGTCGTCGAAAGTACAGAGAATATTTACAAGTACCACATGCAACTGCAACCGAATTCTACCGTGGTCAATGGATCTGGAGCTAGAACTCCACCGCAACCGTTGGTGCAAACACCAGTTGGCGCGGGAAGTCAGAGTCATAGTCGGTCTTCGAGTCACTCTAGCCTGCAGAGCGGCAAAAGTATTTCCGCGATCGCAAACATCGCTTCTCATCCATTGGTAAAAGAGGAATCTGGCGAGGTCAAGTCGTAGTGAACGTCAAATGGCATGGTTTGTCGACGGAAAACAACATCTGCGTCGAGTCTGCGGACTTGACGTGAGAAAGAAACGATGCCGTGGCTGAAACGCTCGTAACGAATCTTTCCCGCGAAAGTTACTCTTTACGTTGGCAGAGGAGAGCAGAGCAAAGCAAAGCATTAGTTCTCTGAAACGTAAGCCGAAGAGCTTGGTAACTCGAGCCAGGTAAACTCGCGCTGTCCATTCTTTATCGAGCAATTTTCTTCTCAAACATTTTACCTTATCCTTCGGTCGTGATCCGTACACAGTGTTCTTTTCTTTTCAACGGCTTCTTACTTGGACGTTTTAACTGTGCAAGCTCGCATACGATTTGCTTAATTATGGCTGATGTACTTATTAGACTGATACAAAGTAAAATCGTTACTGTTACGACGAGTTTGATAAAAAGCATCGACTGTCATCGTTTACTCAAGCATTTCTTACAGCACAATGGTCAGCCAGACATACACGTCTCGCAAGTGATGTTCGCGTCACAATATTCGAATGTTATTACGTTCGCTTTAATTAGTCGAACGTATATCGATATTCCAGCGCGGAGTAAAAGTTTAAATAAATGTGATAGAATTTTACACGATACGTTGTTTGTACACGAGTTCAAATGAAATTTTTCAACAAGATGTCCCTTATTTTTACTCATCGGCGCCGCCTATCACGGTCATTGAAAACACCGATACGATTTTCATTGGTTTCTTTCGAAACAGCACAAGGTATATTCGATAGACGTCGGTACACGAAAAATCGTGATCGCGCTACCATCATTTTACGACGTTACAATTTCTTCATAGTTGCTAAGCTTTTACCAACGATCCAACTAAACGTATCTAAAGAAGAACGGGGACGGGAACGGAAACGGAAACGTTCCGACATTAAAGCGCCGACTCACCAAAGAGACACTCGCAGGAGTAGTGCTGGACACGTGGATCGTCGATTCGACGAAAAGTTCGTTCGTGCTTCTAATAATCGAAATGCGGAAAACATTAACCAACGCGATCATACGAATGCCGTGTAATTCTTCTTTTTAGATCAAGATTGGAACGCAACGCGAACCGTTGCTCTGTAATAATGTGTAATTTTGCCAACAAAGGCCAGGATTCGTCGGATTATAGGAAAAACTTGAACAAAATATTTGCATTACGCTACAACTCGGTAAATTGTTGACAGATACATTAAACGAAAAGAAATTGAACTGTATGTATATTTATGTACCAAATTGTTGTAATAAAGTATTACAATCGGTATACCGTACGATTTTACTCGGTGTATTTCTTTAAGCAGGATCGTGGTTGTTTCAACGTACACGATTCTAGATATTACACTTTTATTTCTTTTTTCGTAATCATCGCGTTAGCGTTACATTAGGAGGAATTAACTTTGGAATATGGCAATTAGATGCAATCGTTATTCGGAAAAACGGTATAGATTGACGAATTTCCTTTTCTTCTCTTTTATATATGCTTTTGTATATGCTTCTCAAAGCATCCTCTTTACAATACACGCTTCAATTTTCAATTGCTTTTTTCGCGCGTACAAAAACATTATAGAAATCTTAAAGTTATACAAGTCTTGATAGCCTCTACACACTTTCTAACTAGTCTCTTTCGCGCACCGAGAGAAAAGAGACTGACTGACGCACGCACGCACGCACGCACGCACGACGCAATAAACGCATAATCGCATATTAGTTTTCTCCGCGATTGCGTTAGTAGAGAATTTTTGTCCAATGAAGGAACAAAACAAAACCGATACGCGTCAAAAACAATCATACCAAGAAATTCTTTTTCGAGGCATCTATTTTTCAAATAAGTTAGGTCATCGATGAACAAATTCCATAGGCCAAGATGACACGACACGACACGACACGAAACATATCGCTAATTTAACAAGGTTTTTCACGTCCATATAATTGTACCGTGTACTTTCGCTATCGGCGTATTTGATAATAATTCATTCTCTCTTGTTCTCGTTTGTATACGTACACATAGACACACGCACACGCACACGCACACGTGTTTCGTTTGACGATTGGTGTATCAAAATGATGCGAAAATTAAATGCGGTTGTACTCATCGGGAAAAAGTGATTTTCAACTCCATTTCGCACACACTCCTATTCGATAATAACAGTACATACAAACTTACAAACTGACAAACGATTGGAATAAAAGTTCCGTTAACGATCGTTTAGACTAGACTATGCACTCGCGTATGTATATTTATATAGAATCTAACTATATCTTTCCCTCTCGAGTTTTCTTTGCGAATTAGATGCCTATCTATTCGCGTGTTTGATTTCTTTTCGGATTCGGGTTCCAGTTTTAGTTTCACTTTGAAATTGCAAGTTTCGAGACTACGCGGCGATTCGTACATTAGAATTTAAGCTTTTCGCAAAAGGTGGTGTTGTTTTTCGACTAGCGTGTTTCGAAACTGTTCAAGTTTCTTCGTACTAATTCGTTTATTTTCTTTATTTTCTCGTAGGCTCTTTCACAGATCCGTCGAATATCGTATTGATCCCGTTTGGCGTTTTATAATATAGTCTTGGATTTCGGCGATTACGACGAAAGCTCAACAATTTCGACTCTTTGACCGTCTCTCGCACTGTAAACTGTGTTTACAGTGTTTATTCGTTTATTCGTACTTGTTTTCCAAACGTGTTTTATCGGCCTATCTAAAGGCTAACGATAAGTAAATGCATACGTGTAGTTTGACCGTATCGATCCGTCACGTTTCGCTTTTCGCTTTTCGCTTTTCGCGGCGCACGTCACGCATCAGCAATTTCATTTAAAAAGTCTATAATGCTTCGTTCGAAGCTGCTATCGAGATACTAAAAATTCTTTAGCCCGATCTACGTGTTCCCATTAGAAATATTTCCGTTCGAGGAGAAAATGCTGGCCGATTAAGATCGCTATACCATTTTGTAGATTGTAGGCCACTCCATCGATTGTGTATGTTTAAGTGGGACAGATGAGAAGGTATTAGGTCGAACAGTGTTTTCGGTGTTTAATCGGTCGGGATTAATTATAGAAAATGTTCGTGTCACTGGTTGATAGACTAGTTGATTTCTGTAAGTGATACGGACAGGTTGTATAGCTGGTCGACCTAACGATACAACGCGTACACGTAGACATAATAGATAAAGACAACATTGTAAATCAGATAAATTCGAGCCAAGCTCCCGGCTGATTCACCTTCCTCGCAATCTGATCCCGTTACAAGTTACAATGCACATTCTATTAGAAAACGAATCGACTCGTATCCCTCGCTCAGTTCTCTTCCACCATGTCTTTTACTACGAGGAATCGCGCGAGCTTCGCTTCTCATCTCATCTCTAAATCTTTCGTTGGACTCTACGCTATCGCAGACAAGGAAAAGAGAATAGATGAAACGATATAGCGTAAACAGAATTTCCCTATACGGTTGAAACAATCGAGCCACTTTGGAAAAGATTTGGCAAGGGGTCCCTCGTTTACGTCTGGACAAGGTTGAACATGTACAAAAAGTAAAACCTTTGTTTTCAATGACTAGGAATGTTTTTTTCTTTCATAAATTCAAGGAGACGATAACATTCAAGGTTGTCTCCTTTTATACGATTCCATTCGTCGAGCTTGATGTTGCGATTAGATCGATCAACTAACGGCTAGTACCAAATGCGTTGTTATTCTACTAGATGCGCTACGATCACTCAATTTTTAATAAATATTACAATTATGTACAGCGAATGAAACGTTTACATCTAATCATGCTTTGTCTACTGAAACCGTTCTCATGCTCGTTGCGAAACAGAAAAGGATGGTGATGACGAACCATCCTCTTTACAAACTTTTAAATAAATATCGTGAAATGTAAACGTGATTATTATTTTTCTTTTCGAAAATCCTGACTCTTCTGTCCAAGAAGCAACACCATTTTCTTTTTCGCGCGCACCCATATACACACGCACACACACGCACAAGCGTTCGTACATTCGATAACGATAAATTAGACGGTCGTACAACTTTTTTTCGTCGTATAAACAGCGAAACACCATCGCATACGTGATGCATACGTCTTCACCGTATTTGTACTTGAAACGTATGTTTGGCCGAGTATCGGCAAAGTTCTCCTGTTTCCAGAATTTGTTTCTTCTCCTTTTTCTCTATTTCTTTCAAGTCAGCGATCGATATTATCGTTGTTTCTCAATCATTTCGATAGACAACTTTTGTAGAAATACTCAAACAGCCGACGCGACGCGACGAGACGCGACGCAACATCGTTACAGACTTTAAATATTAACGCGGATAATTATACATCTATATATCACTCGTTCCGTGTTTCGTGCGGTAACTTCTTATACGTAGATTTGTTCGCAGAGACGCGTAAAGTGTGTACAGTGGTAGATAGTACACCCGAACGCATAGCACGGAAAAATCAATTCTATACGTCAAAGATATTCTACCCGAACGTTGTTACTCGATAAAAAATGTATAAAGTATATAAAAAGTGTGTATATCGGTCGCGTTTAACGTGTGTTCTCGATGTGTTTGTGTAAACGTCGATTAAAAATGTCTCATTCTCTATAAACTCTCGATCGATATATGTAACGATATTATAGGTTAACGTCAAAGTAATTAGAAAAGAAACGAAATGTAGATTGGAATGAAACTCGTACGATCGAGTATAAATCTTAACAACAAGTTTACAAATATTATGAAAGAGCAAGTTGTAGGCCATAAGAAATAACGATATCACCTATTCGAACAGTCGGATGAAGCTTGAACAGTTAAGAACGAAAAAATAAACCAACGTTGACTAACGTTCGACGTTGAACGCGAATGATTCGCACAGGATTAAATGTCTTTTCATATATATTTTTTTTTTCTTTTGTAGGCAATCTATCCGCTATTTTGTTACGCGTACGGTTTTTGTGCTTTTTCGTCTTCGTAGTCTTTGAAAATTACCAACTAATAAGCAATAAATACAACGACGACGACGACGACGACGACGACGACTATCCACTAATCGTCCAGAGTTTCGTGTGGCTGTGATACGTCTCGTATGCCGTATGCCTCTTAGTCGAGAAGCAACGATCATTTACAGAATATAAGCTAACGTAAAATGATTATCACTGTACACAATATACAAATAGAAAATCTTGGATATACAAGACCTTTCGTCGCTAAAGTAGCGTTCGTATTTTTGGCGATTTTCCGTGAAAGGTCACAAAAATTTCGATCGAAAATTTCCATACGATATCATTAATCTATCATTAATATTTGGTTATCGATGGGAATCGATTATCCCCCAATTTCGATCTTGAACGCGAATTTTTACAACGTGACATCGTTCTTCTTGGAAACTCTTCGATTTCAAGTACATTTCGGCCAGTTTCGATTCTTTTTACTCGCATTACTCGTCTACCTTTAATATCTAATCGATATCAAGGCTTCTTGGATACCTTGGATACCTATCTATTACGTATCGTATTCGTTCGATTCTCGAAAGATTAACGCGACGACACTTGTAATTTATCGGTTTCCTCATTGTTGGATAAATCAACGAGAAACTTTCGATATAGCAACGTTAATCGTGTACTTATCGTAGGAAACCTAGGTGTAAATTACCTTTTCCATTTCCCGGATTACGCATATGAAAAGCATGATGTTTGAAATCGTACGTTTAAACGTATACAAATTTCATCTCGTGCTCAAAGTTCTTATTAAAACACCTTTATCAAACGATAATTGAGCCATTTTGGGTGTGTATCGTATGAAAAAAGAAAAACACGCACGTGCATTGATACATAATGCGCACATAATTACGTAATTACGTGAATCGTTAAAAAAGTGTAGAAGACGTTTAGGAAAAAGTACTTGGGCAGTATTGATATTTGCGCGCGCGTCCGCGACTTACGCGATCAATGATATTTCCATCGTTTAACCATTAAAGGTGGCGTTTTTGGTCTCACGTTGCATTTTAGTAGACTTCCAAATGAAAAATTGTAAAGACTCATTTCGAAACTCATTCCGTCCCCGTACGAGGCGTGCTACGATCGTAAATGGTTAACCATAGAAACATCATCGAGTTTGTTGGTAAGATGGCAGTGTGCAGTTTACACGACTCGATTTCGCGGTTTCGATTAGAGTTCGGTCACGGCGTACAAATTGGGATCGCTACCTTGCACTTGGCTCAACGTTGCCACCGTTGTCTTATTGTCCTGCCTGGACTGTGCTCGATTATACGTGCCGTACATGTTCGGCACAGCGTTCATCTGTGCAGTCCCATTGAACTGATTCCTCGTGAAATTCCTATCCAATGTTCGCACTTGGTCTTGCATTTGATCTTGGATACGAATGTTTGGCGCTTTGTTACGCACCAACGACCGAAACTGATTCATGTTTGTTTGGGAGCGAGATTCAAACTCCCAGGTCGGCTGACTAGCAGGATTCGGTGGTAGTGGACGATTTTGATT
Organism: Hylaeus anthracinus; assembly: GCF_026225885.1. Classification (NCBI taxonomy): domain Eukaryota; kingdom Metazoa; phylum Arthropoda; class Insecta; order Hymenoptera; family Colletidae; genus Hylaeus; species Hylaeus anthracinus. The sequence goes on from NW_026535289.1 coordinate 15,833,131, forward strand.
CCAAGCCGGGGTCGGACCTCTCTTTAGGTTTGCTAGATTCTTCGGATCCAGTGTCTGGGTCTTTCGCGAATCTTGAAAAGTGGCCAAATGAGCAGGTCCGTGGGAATTGTGAGACAGGGTACCGGTGAAAGACGCCACGCTTGGTGTCCAAGGTGGCTCCCTACCTGCGATTTCAACGTAATCATCATCGATAAAATTATCGTTATCCATACAGTCAGATATCGATACAAGAGAGAGAAAGAGAAATATCTAACTTACCGGGCCCTGCGGGGGCGTGCCCTCAGTAAAAATCACTCGACTCGAGAGTTTTGCACTGTTTGCTCAAAGTCGCGTACTGGCCAGGTTGATCTCCGAGTCCAGAACGGTGTTCAGCTCGCCCACCTGCCGATTGCTGATTATGCTGAGACGATTTGTGATCCCCGCCTCCTCCACTCCCGTTAACACCCCCACCTCTGTAATTAACAAATCGAAACGAACAAAGTTGCAGTATTATCTTTCTCCAGGACGATCGTTTGATTGATATGTATATAATGTGTGCGTACGTAGATTCCTATCGAGGGGATTCTAAACCATTCGTTTTTATGAAACAATCTAATGGCGAAAAAGGTACAAACGCTATGAAAAAAATGAAAAGACGCACATAAGCGCACTATATCGCTAACGTTTCCATAGAAATACCAACTCTTCATATCAAACATTGACCAGAAACAGTATTTAAACGGCGAAAAGTATCTTTTTAAATGTGTAGTAACAGTTTGAAACAACTGGACGATGGCGTAAAAACATGGAAACACATTGTACAATTATCGATCGATTATTACACGCGTATCGTAATCTATTCGGCAATCGACAGTTCTTTTATCGCGATATAATTTGTGTCGTTACCACCGGAGCGTCGTTGACAATTAAAGCAGCGTTCAGATCGAAATGCAGTGTCTATTGGCATCGACAAGTCACATCGGTTAACTGAATCGATAAAAATAGACAATCAGGCCATTTCACAACGTCGAATAAAAAGTACAGTTTGAAGAATGTTATTAAGCGAATAATAAACGAAAAATTGTATGCAAAGATAACCGTGTTGTGTATGCGTATGCGTATGCGTGTATTCTTTGGTATTTCAGTGTTGACAAGTTGTTGGGAAATACGCGATCGTATACGAAGAAACAGGAACAATTATTTAATCCCTTTTCAAAGATTTCGCGAGGTTAATTCGAGTATGTCTCGCAACTCGCACAGCTGATTAAAATTTAATCTTTATCGCGCTAAATGTTACGTTTGAAAAAAAAAAATAAAAAAAAAAATCTATGTACGATATATAAGCTTTTCTTTTATCGAGACATCTCGAGAAACAAGTTTAATAGGATTTCTTGAAAGATTAAGAAATCTTGACTAGCATATAGTTTCAAGTAGCACAGGCAAAATGGTAGAAAGGTGAAAAGGTATCGTAACGAGTGTAGTATCGAAACTCGACGAGATACACTCGTATCTTGTACAAAGAGTAAGATTGAGCAAGATTGAAGAGTAAGATTGAGACGAAGAAGAAGAAGAAGAAGAAGAAGAAGAAGAAGATTAAGATGAAGATTATTCAAACGATAAGAATAATCTGAAAAGGATCGTTCGAGTTTAGGTTCCGCGTTCTCGCGCGATAAAGATTAAACGTAGCTAAGAAATGAAACCGAAGAAAATGTCATGCACAAACTTTAACATGCTCTCGTGCAGCTGACGTGCTCGAGCAGTCGCAGTAGCGTAGGACGGCGGGGGCGGCGTTAGCAAGAGAGGCTGCTTAATGGTATTTTGAGTGCCATGAGCATTCGGATAAAGAGAAGGGGCTGTAGGCGGGTACGACCCTTGGCCTCGAAGGGTCCGCGCTGCTATCGCCTGGGAGGCTGCCGATGGTGGTAGATACGGATCCTGCTCGTCGACTTGATGGTAATCTCTTCTAGAACAAAGTCGTCGTTAATCGTACGATACGCGTCGGGCAGCTGGTCGATGCACGTTTCCGTTTCCATTTCCGTTTCGTTCCTATACTCACCGTTTTCGTATATAGATCCAGGTGTGGGAGTCTACCCAAACTAGCACGGTGAAGAAGAGACCAGCAGCCAGACTAGCCAGTAGCATGAAGGTTAATCCATACCTGACAATTTCATTATATACATGTACAGGTATATCGTAATATCGTTGACACGTAATATTTTCAGCTAGATCAATCTGGTTTGTAATCGTTCGAAAATCGTAGTTTTGCAGTTCACTTACAGGCCTAGGTGACAGAGACTCTTGGCTGCGTGAACGTACTGCTTGTGGAAAGGTTTGCAATCGAGCAACGTAGTCAATCCGGACATGAGTCTATCGACGGTGTTTACGTCGGTGGAAAGACTGGTCAGCTTAGGTTGGAGCTGTTGGTCCTTGAACAAGTCTATCGCCAACTTTGTCACGATATGCAAGTTTTGCTTGATTTCGGCGACCGTTTGCTGTCCGTCGCGCAGTTTCTGGGTGAAGGGATTGTTGCGCGTGTTTTCGCAATGCGTGTAGTACGAGAGAATCTCCGAGGGTAGCGTCGAGGGTACTGCCCTGACTAGGTAACCGTCCGGCGACACGCACAAATCACCCAAGGCCACCGAGGTAGCAAGGTACAGCGAAGCCATCAGCCAGGAGACTATTACCGCGAACAAACCAAACACGGAGAATCTGAAATGATACATTTATAATGTAATAGAAGAAATAGATAAAATGGTGCGGTGGTAGTAGTAGGTGTAGAAAAAAGACGTACGTTATGAGAACGCATCTCGAGTGTCTGGCCACTCCGACGACCAACACCACGCAAAGTACGAGAAGCCCGCTCAGGACAGCCATGGTGACGGGCCATCTTACGTGCTCTATCTTCTCCGAGAGTTGGATAGCTCCGGCGAGGCTGATTCCGGTCAACGGCTTTCGAATTTCGAAGCTTAGGTTGACGGCGATCCCGGTGTTCTGGGTGGTAGTGTTTAGAGCGTCCAACAGCAAACCCAACGCGGTCTTGTTGCCAACAGGAGCGTCGAAGTCGTCTCCCATCGCGATCAATTGCGGCTGTACCTTCTTCTTCAAGGTCGTTTCTATCGTGTCGGTCTTGAAGAGAACGTTTCGCGTCCAGGATTTTCACATTATTCAAACTATTCTGATCGAGATCGAACGAATCAAGAGCGAGTTTCTGATCGTCTACCAACCTGATTACGCACACCCGTAACAATTCCATCGAGATTCTTCGCAGCGGCCACCAATTGCACTAAACCGTTGTGTACGTCGTCGTTACCGTACAGCCCGACGGCAACAGCACCGCTGCAAAGCAACGCCAGGATGGCCAGCGAACACTTTAGCAGGGTTATCGACCTTCTGGGGCGCGGCTTCCGGTCGCAGCATCTCGTTACCAGGTATACCAACAACACCAGCAACGTCAGGATCAACCAGGCTGCGGGAATACTTCCAAGTATCCCGAGGCTCTATTAATTCGATACAAATGTTGAACGTTAATTATCATCCTGTGTTATCGGTAATCGTTAACCTCTTATCCGCGCATCTACGATACTATACAGTATCTTACGACTTGTGTTATAAGATAACAATGCTGGAACGGATTCCAGTAACGCAAACACCTTGCCAAATATCTAGCTACTCGACTAGCTTTTTCCGTAGCGATATCGAAAAGGCTCACGTATCTTGCGGGGTCAACCACCCACGGATCGCGTCCCACCCCGTCAAACATGCTATGTAAATCGATCCGAACGCACACGAGTATCTCTGTACATTGCGTTCATTATCTACGCAACACATTGATAAACTTTCCCTCAAATACAAATTTCCCGTCTCCGAGTCTAACGCGAATTCTACATGTAAATATTTTACGTATTGAACAATTTAACGATCGAAAGAGTTTCTTGTTGGAAATGTCTCGAGATTCGAGTTTCGAGTTGGTCGGCAGTCGGTAGTTAGCGGTCCAACGTACCGAGAGAGCCCGTTAAAGCCCGCACGTTGCCCCAGGCACATTATACGAAACCCTTTGTGCATTGTTTGAGCTTTCCCGGCCATTGTGCTTTCCAGTTGCACACAGCTTGGACAGCTCGTGTGCACTCGCGGCATCCAGCTGCGTTTCTTCGTATCCTTTTCTTTCTCGTTTCTCTGTCTTTCTCTTCAGGCCTGTCTCTCCTGTTTGCGTACCGTTCGCTTCGCTCTCTGTCCCTGTGTTTCTACCACTCTGCCACTTGGCTTAGAAGAACGGTACGATGCTAAGTATGATCCTCATCTCGATGCAAAAGCTTTGCTGCCTTTCGGTGTTTGGACAGCCAAGCCAAGCCAAGCCAAGCCAAGCCGAGCCGAGCCGAGCCGAGCCGAGCCGAGCCGAGCCGAGCCGAGCCGAGCCGAGCTGAGCCGAGCCGAGCCGCGCGTCATCTCGCTGGGACAAGGTACCCAGAATACGCAGGGGTCTCACGCTAACGAATAACTCGCCGCTTGGTGCCAACTGTTATACTTGGTTCCGTTAGGTTCGTTCGAATCGCGTTACGTACATAGCTCACGAATTTTCCTCACTTTTTTAACGCGTCAAACTTGCATAAGAACCTAGTATCAAGTTAGACAGCATAGGTAGACATCTACCTACCTCTAGATAAATTTCGGAATGTGGATTGAAGGTGTTGTTGACCGAGTGAAGCGAAACGTTGAGGTGCGGCAGGCTGTGGAAGACTCTAGCGAGCGGTGGTACCGTGTACTGTTCGGGAAGCTGCTCACCGCCCACCATTTTCGAGAACCCTTGTCTGCCGAAAACCCCGTTGAAAACCCCCTCCTGCTCGTCAAGACATGCTACGAGTCCTGTAACAACAACCAGACACCGAGTTCAAATCTTGTTTCTGTCGCACCATGCCACTTTACCACTTGTTTAACCGTTAGCCGCCACTTTAAATCTACTCGTTGCTCGCATTTCTTTTCAGCCGCTTCAACTACGCTAAACAAATTTTATATCTGGATATTCTAGGAACCGGTTTCGACCTACAAAATATATTCTTCCGTTTATCTTTACATCTTTCTATGCTGTAGACAGTGTAGACTGTAAGGCAATCGTCAGGCGTTTAAGAAAAATCCAGAAAATGGAAACTGTAAGTACAAGTAACGATAAGGCAGAGTTCTCGATAGATTGAAATATCGACGTTTGCACACAAGGTTCGGTTCGGTTCGGTTACGAATCGAATGCCGAAAAACGATACCCGACAACCCGACGCAACCCAACAACTTAACCCAGGCCATCGGAACACTAACTTTAACTTTAACTTACGCAAGTACCTCGAGATCCTTTTTAACCAATCATTAGATCATTACCCTCTGACCGCTGCGTTTCAACGCACCGACAAGGTCGCGCGGTTCATCTTTTATACGCGTTTCTTCTTTTCGTTCTATTTTCTTTTCTTTCGCATTCCTTTTATTCTGCTACAAGTGTTGAAATAATTATTTCAATGGATGAGAGAGAATTCACCGTCGAGAACTGTATAATCCGAGTGACAATCACGTGCACGCAAGGTCATACGCGTCGATCGTTGCACGAGGTCGCAGAAAATGAGCGCAGCATAGAAAACGGGAACGGGAACGGGAACGAGAAAGAAAATGGAAATTGGAAAAACGCGACAAAATGTCAATTTTTATCTTCCAGAAATCGCAACGGAAAACTTGCTCGTGCTCAGAGACAATGAGAAAACGTTTGCGAATCGACTTTCTTTCACCTCTTTTATTTTTCTCAAAAAGTCGCAATGTACTCATCCGTTGGATTACGCAAAATTTTCCGGAAAACTTTTACGCGCGAAAAATTACCGACTTAACATCCGTCGACGACAATCACTTGTTATCTTTAACCGTTGGCTATTAAAAGAGACGCTTTTCGAATAGACTGGCAAAAGTTGAAGCCGCTCCAGAAGAAAAGAAAGGTTACACTCGACGACAACATGGAAATCTTGCAAGATATCGGAGAATATTTATCTTAAAATTCAATGTAAAGTACACGTGAAAGAGTAAAAGGGTTTTAGTAAAAAAAAGTAGCTAGCATTTCTTTTCTTTTCTTTTCTTTTCTTTTATTATTCCTACTACCTACCTAATTCGATTACATAGCGATTCGATTAACCGCTGATTCAAAAAACGAGGCGAAAAAATGATTTTGATCGTTAAGGCGTGGCATAAAGGAGTTTCTTTCGCGCTCGAACCAGATCCGAAACCCAAAGCCGAAGCCCAAGCCCGAACTCGAGGGAGTTAACTGCGAGCGCAGAAATCGATCGGCGGAAGTCGTTCCTTCCTATTCCTCTTTCCCTTTCGCTATATCGTTCCCTTTCTCGTTTCATCTTTAACCCATTACCAACATTCTCTATCGTATTTACTTCGGATTGTGTACGTCGTACAATTGTTAATCGTACTCTATGAAAGAGGTTCGCCAAATATGCGGCGATATCCCTGCATCGATTGGTTCAACAGTTTCGGAAAATCTTCCAAGAGCTCGACGATAGCTTGTCGCTGGAAATTAGCTCGTAATCCAATCGATCGAGTACTCACCTTCTTCCTATTATTTTTCCTCCTAAAAAATATTCACCAATCCATTATCTCGAAAACTAACATTCGAACAAATTTTGCTCGAAAACATCCAATTAGAAATAACAAACGTAATTATGTAGATTAAGTAACGAATAAACGACCAACAAATAAATTTCTCATGCTTGTTCGAGTAAACGAAATTTAATAGCAACGGAAGGTTTGGTTAACGCGGTGCGTCACTTTGACTGTTTGCATCGACCGCCTACTTACGTTACCTATTAATTACGAGTTACGAGTTGCGAATTACACATCAATGACGCATTACTGCCATCTTATCCTAACATGTATCATTTCTTCGAAAGATCGACCGCTTTCGACTGCCTATTGACACATTCACGTACGAATCGAAGAATATGAATATAGCAACGAAACGCAACGCAACGCAACGCAACGCAACGCATCACCGATTCCGATCACTGCTAACTAACCGTCATCCGTTCAGACAATTTCCGTTTCGATTCTTTGGTGAGTGCACTTCTATCTAATGCGAGCGCAAATAGGAACAATTTACTGCACAATTCTCATTTTAACGAATTATTAATTTCACATCTAACCTTACCCTAAACCTAAACTATCGTTCACACCTTACACTTGGTATTTGCAACATTCAACATTTCTTCGTAGGTATCTCGTTGACGTATCGTTAGTAAATTTGACCTACAAACCACGTGTTGTTTGTACTCTAATACATTTTTTTCCCGCACAATTCTGCAATTCTTTTTCGAATCGAGGTATTAAAACGACCGTGAACTTGATGTGATATTATATTACACTATACATATATGTATTGTATAATAACAAGCGTACACCGTGTATTTTACTTAGCGTAATAAATTATTAAACGAGACATGTCCTTTCAAGAGTTTCAACGAGTCGCTACTCGAGAAACAGTATTTCTCACCAATGCCAAAGTAAACATTTTTTATTCGAATGACATACACATTGTTTTGTTAATGGTGTTTTTATTCGGAAGATAAGAATGAAACGTAACAAGTTGTAACTATCTGTGATTACTATGATGGACAAATGTTGTTTCGTAGTCACATCGGCAAAGCAGTTTCCTTGTAGAATCGATCGTCAAAGAAATGTTTCTTATCGCGTTTATTTTAACGAGATTCGCGTGCTGTTTCCATCGAACGCACAAACCCCGTTCTCGTAATTCGTAATTGACGGGACGCGAAACATTAACGATATCGGAATTCCCGTTCCTTTGAACAACTTGGCCGTACTTACTGTCATTTTCACGCGTTTCCTATTTCCTTTGAGTATCGGTCGCCGAGCCAGCGACGCGGTGCGCTCGCTTCGTGAGCGGGTGGCCTTTCATTTCACGAGGTACCCGCATTACGATTACTCGCGTTCCGTGTGACTCGCGTCACACCGCGTAACGTAGCATAGTACTTTTCTTTCGATTTCTTACAATTTTTCGCCGTGGTTACGACGAAAATTCACTCTCGCCCTTACAGGACATGCACGCATACGGGCATGCACACCCGCATGGATATCCTGTACATACCGTAACGTAACCTTACGCGGCGACAAACAAACCAACGAACGAATGACGCGCCAAGTGTGCACTGTGTGTATCGATCCCGAGAGGACACACCAAGAAGACGATTTCGAGCGCCACCATCTTTCGTCTCCGTTCCTCTTATCTCGTACGAGAGGTGCTGTCTCTTGTGTTGGTGCTTTCGTTGGAACGCAATCACGATTATTATTTCAGCTACAACTTGTATCTATGTATTTACGTACCTTTAGGTACGTGCGTACGTGCGTACTTGCGTACGTGTATTCCGAGGAACTAGAGCAAACAAATCACTGAAACCCGATCACGCACAACGTATTTCTCCTTTTCCGCTATCTCGGCCAACACAATTTTTCCATTCTATTCGCACAACGTTACGATTACCGAACGAACAAAGGGATTCGTCACGCGACTCTATTCATCGATATACGCTTGTCAAAAAGGTTCCCTTACCTTGATTTTCTGTGAGCAATTTAAACGCTAACACACAACGTAACAACACATACTCCACGCCCGATGAAGGCCCGAGCTCAACTGAAACCCGCCGCCAAGTAGAGTGGCGCTGCATGTCGCTACGACCAATCCCAGTATTCCCAGTTCATTCCAGTGTACAACCGCGCGATTTCATTTTCATCGCTCGGGGGAAAAGCTGCCGCAAGCTCACGTATTCAAAGTTGGTACAGTTTGTTGCGCCACATGGCAAAAATTCACTTGTCTAAAATATGGACCGCATGCGTGTATATGCATATATATATATATATATATATATATATATATATACACAATAGCGGCTTTTTTAAATTGCTTTAAATTATTTAATAGAAAGTACAGACGCGTTTTAAAGAATTTTCGTCGTTTTAAAAACCCGCTAATGTATATGTGCATACACGCGCATGCGTTCCACATTTTTTAGTTGGCTGAATTTTTCCCACGAGCCGCTACAAACTTTCTATCAACTTTTAATACGTGAGCTTGGACCCCCAGGCTCGAGCCCTAACACGTAACACCCAACATCCACACCTCGCCAATGTAAAATTCATGTGACAGCCCTGTAGATAACATGTAATCTAACTTCAACATACGGATACGGTACACTCGATTCGATCAACAAATTTACCTCTATAACATATTTCTTTTAATCCGAATTAACATTCGAGCGTTAACTCGAATCTGTTTTTCGAAAAATAATTTCAACGTTAAATATTCTCTGCTTTCGTTGTTCCTAATCGGATCGCTTGTACGAGGAGTGCAACATCATCAGAAATTAATTAGAAAATCGGTATTTTTAAATTACCAACATCCAAATATTTCATGTATGAATATTACTTTTTATTGACAAATCTCTGTATATTACGTTCTCTTTATCATTAATTATTTATAAACTTTTTACATTAACCTGTAGGAATAATATTATATAATATGTACAATGTTTCGTTCGAATTCACAATTGGTATCGCCTCCTACATGAACACGCCATGATAAACAGAATTGGTGATTCAAATAAGATGGATTAAACTTGTTATATCTTCTTCTTTCAACTATTTTTGTTCGCCGCTAAGAGACGCTAACTTATGCTAGCAATCGTCTGGAGCAATATTTTATATCCGTCGAGTCGTTTCAACATTTGATAAATATGATAAAAAGTATGGTAATTATTTTCTACTTTTAAACGCGACTGGATTCAACTTTGTGTGTATAAAGTGGAATGACATTTTACCTTTATATACATTATCTATTTATTCCAACAAAAGTAGCAGCGATGATACGAATAATCTCTAGTGTATCCCTCAGTCGATAATCGCCGCAATAACCGTTTAAACTCGTTTTAATAATAATAATAATAATAATAATAATAATAATAACAACAACAACAACGGGCAGCGGCAATCATTCTCTCTTTATTTCCTTTTTATCAATCACACACATTTCACGCACCCATCTCAATGTAGGTACACACGGTTACATTAATTTGTTCCATGTTTAAGACAGAATGTAACAAAGCGCAGGTGACTTTGTCCTATAAATGAAACAAATTAATACAACCAAGTAAGGTTAAGTGTCACGAAAATATTTTACTTTTGTTTTACGATGGCACGCGGCGCGGCGGTTCCGAGTAGATCTTATGCCTTTGTATCGAACTCAATGGTCGTTTAAATTGTTTAGATGTATTCGGTTTCTTGATAAATGACGACAATTGATTTTTTGTTCGATCGTTAATGTGTCGTTCGAACTTTGACGTGCTAAATTTCGAAAAGAGCAATCTTCTCGGAGTTCCGAGTATAAAAATATTCAAATTATTACATGTAGATATTGCTTTTTCGAAGCCAACGTGGCATTTAATTTTACCCGAATACTGGTTGCAGCGATTATCTTACGTAGAAATACTATTATAACGAGCATACTTCGGTACGCTGTTTGGCCTCCATAGAACGTGTCTCGTTTCATAGAATCGAGGCTTAGCTCGACGTTAACTTTATCGTATTTACAATTACATCATCTCAGGCATCAATTTATTCACGCTACACCGGTCCACGATACGTGTGACTAGTAATAAATGTTACTTAAAAATAATTTAAATATCTTTCATTAGCTAATAATAATAATAATAATAATAATAATAATGATAATAATAATACGTGCACACGCGCGTATACATGCGTGGAATCTCTCTTTCGCTTCCTCTTTCACTTTCATGCGCTTGCTTCCCATCGTTTTCTACTAATCTTGTCTAAATGGAATGATCGTTGCTGTCGAACTGGGATATTAGAGTATTTTATAAAAAAAAAAAAAGAAGAAAAATCGGTAAAAGGGTATACATACACTTGTATGTTTGTATATCGACTACGTACGAGAGCCAACCCTGACCAGGACAGACATACTTTTTTCTGTGTCACAAATTCAATTGTACCAATCACAAATCAGGAAGAATCAAAGTCAACGGTGCCAGTGTATACATTTTCTTGGTCAACGATTTGTCAGAATCAAAATAAGTGTCGGCAATACACGTTTTCTAACTCGGTGACTTTCGCGATGTAACGTCGATGTACACTGATAAAACGCTCTCCAAGTTAATCAAGTATGCTTGTACAACTGCACATGACAGCTATACATATGTATATTAATTATTCAGATAAGGCCACTAGTGGATGATACAAATACAATATAAATATTAGACATAGATTGAAAGCAACGGTTAGCGACTACATAATATGTCTAGAGAAGAATTATTTTTTCTAAACAAAGCTAAGCATAATACGTAAATTCTGGCACGCGCAGGACTCGAGTTATTGTCATATTTCCATATGCTCCGAATGAAGATGAACAAACGAAACCACACGATGAATATCAGCCAATGTATTCAGCAGACCGTACTTTTAAATAAATTGCTACGCTATCGGGTCTTTTATATTTATCAAACGATGGTAAACAAAGCAAATTGAACAGAAAAATTGTACGATAAACATACATACGCACGCACACATGTATGGTAAAACAAGGACGGTCGAATGTATTCGTCGTGTACGGAGATGTTTTCACAGGTCGGCTTCGAGTGGCTCTGAATTACGACCAACTTACAGTGCCACATAATAAAGTGGTGGGAACGACAGAGGCACATGCACATACTAGTAATGCACGAATCGTAGCACGCGTATAGTAAATTTGTAATAATTAAGAACTTCCGAAGCTGGTTCTGGAGTATACTGCTGTTCAACAATCTCCGTTGTAATTTATTCGAAATGATTAGTCAAATAAGTTTGTATTCGTGTTAGAGAAAAATTTTGATATCGTACTTTCTTGTTTTTATTTTTTTCCGGTAAGTAAATGAATAAATAAATAAATAAATAATTTGGATATCTATCCAAAGCCGAGTAAGTTTCCAGTACTGGAAATCAACGAGGATCGCAAAAGTTGGCGTCGCGGTACGACACCTGTCTCAAATACGAATGTTTAGTAGCCGATTATTGCAGAATAATTTTCTAACGACCGTCGTACAAGTTACTTTCGCAAAAAGTAAGAACAGAAATTGATTCTATTTTGTACATACTGTTACGAAACTGTCGTCTTGATCAAGTAAAATATTACTTTTTATTTTCATGATTTCCACTTAACAAAGTATTAACCGACAAGGAAGAAGGAGGCCGGTATTCCTCGCTTCGGTTTCTTTAATTCTTTGTTTGACGCGATACGACCGAAACCATTGGTTCACCATTCTTTCGTACCATTAGTTAGTACACTGACTCGTGAAATAAAAATACATTCTTCCTAAACATATGTAGAACTAATTACCTATTGCGTTGAAGATGTACGTATTAACAATAGACGATTCGTAACGATAGATTCGTATTTTTTCGTATCGAATATAATATTTGTCCTTTTCTTAAAAAGTCTACCAACAACTACAATATACAATACGATTCACGCAATGTCTGTATACAAACACGTTATAAATTAGAAAAGAAAAGAAAAGGATAAATAATAATAATAATAAGAAGAAGAAGAAGAAGAAGAAGAAGAAGAAGAAGAAGAAGAAAAAGACAGAAATCACTAATGCCACGAGTTTCTCTTTCATCGAGAAAAATCATTCGTCGAATATCGCGATTGATTTTTCTTAGAAAAAGGTATCGATAAAAAAAGAAAAAGAGAAAGAAAAAGAAAATGGAAAAATAGTATATGTAGTAGGCACGTATCGATATCCTTTCGCTGTTTCGCAATCCAACTATTAATAGAAAGCATAGATTCGCGTTGAAATTGAAATTGAAATTGAAATTGAAATTGAAATGACTGTATATCGACTTGTCTCGGTAAAGGATTAACGGATTCAAGCATCGCGAAAAGTTGCCTTTTAATTTGGATTATTGAGCGTTTTGGGAAAGTTTACGACACAACATACCCCATACATCACACAGCATACACCACACATGATATTCCAGGCACTGTATATTGAGCGTTGCTTGAGCCAGATTTCATCTGGCTTAAATCGTGTGTTACAACGTTGACTCGTGAATTATCGTCGTGTCTGGATCACTGCTGCTATGGATGATGGTGGATTGCGGTACGTGCGGCGTTAACGTGATGGATGACATTTTTCTAATAGGTTTCGGTGAAGCCTGAAAACGAGAGATTGATTAATAGAAAAACATAAGAGCGATATGCTACGTTACAACCGATTAGGTTATCTTTGTAATATTCACGGTTCTAAGCCATTACCCATTCTCTTCTACAAGGTGCTTCGTCGTCGGAATAATGATCGATCTGGCCAATGTCTGTTTCCGTGGCAACGGTTCTCTTTTTAGGTTGCAAGGTGGCATAATTGCGACAACCTCTGTTAAAGTTGTTGATATTCTTCTCTTCCACAATCTTCTCCTGACACAATACTTCCTGCGATTTACTTTGGTTATTGTTGGCAACGTTACTATTAGTCTTGTTGTTGAAGTAAAACGGTGGCATTTTCGAAACCCAATGATCGAGCCCTGAGCCGGCCGAACTGGTCGAGGCGGCCGACGAACAACCGGAATTGTTGGTCAAACCTCTTCGTTGGTAAAAGAGCATGTACGCGGCGTTTGTAATCAAATTGGTGTCGTTGACCGCTTCTACGCGAGTATCGTCGAAACAGTACCACTGAGTGTCGTAAGGATTTCGACAAAAGGCGGTGTAGTGACCGCCTTGCAAATCTTGACCATGATGATTGCAAATCGCGTAAAGATCGTAAACGTTCTCGTCGTACTTTGGAATATTTTGCTGGCGAGGTCTCGGTTTCTTCCAAGGCGACCAGCCCAAGCCTCCTAGACTGCCGACGTTATTATGCGTCTGAACTCCGTTATGAGCTAGATGAGGAGTCATGTCGAAACCGTACAAAGGGAAATCGACCAACATGGTCAATTTGGAGGTTGATCTCTGCTTGGACTGCTGTCGAAATCTTTTCAAGTGAATAACCAGAATGTCTGGTAACGACCAAAGTCCCAATTTCTTCACGACTTGTTGTTTCTTGTTGCAATACGGACAGTGCCATGCGTCTTCGGCCCCTAATATCTCGGCTCTCGTATACAGATCGAAACATTCCTCGAGCGTAACAGCTCCTCCCACTTCCGAGTTACTCTTTAATTGTTTCACGCTCGCGTGTTCTTCGATTTGATCGGTGTCATCTTGAATGATATTGCATTTGGTCGATTCGTCCCATTCGAGGATCAATTTAACGTGCTGAGGACCAGAATCATCCGCGCAGAGAGCCAATGCTTGTTCGATTTGCTCCGTGTAAAGAGGATGTTCGACGCAAGGATCTATGCAAGGATGCTCGTCTTGGATAGGCGTAGCTGCTGGATCCGCGACTCGAATGTTGAAGAGGCCAGGACTTTGACTGGACGTAAGGACGTCGTCGAGTAAAACGGTATGCATCTCCTTGAGCAGTAGCTTTTGTAAATCTTCGTAGGACGTTTCCCTCGACACTTGCATCGTATACGGACTGCCGAACCGTTGCCTCAACTCTCCTTTCGCGAGAACGTTGATCCATACCAACAGAATGTATGCCTGTTCCGTAGGTTCCTTGAGTTGCGGTAGTTCTATACAGTAGAGTGGGTCATTTTCCGTGATCACAGACAGAGGTTGGCAATCTGAGAAAGTTCTGTAAGGAATCATCGAGATGACGATCAGCGCGAGCTACCGCCTGCCTATTACCTATTACCTAAAATTACCAATAAAACGTAATACATGGCAAGTTTTACCTGTGAAATCCTTCGTCGTGGATTTCCGTGAGCAACATGTGATTTTCCTCGATACCGGTGTCGCTGGCCAAAATTTCCCTCAGCTCTCTCACGTTAGCCGCTTGATTTACGCTCACACCGATCTTTACTTGTCGCGGTTGCTGCGACGTATACAACACGTTTACAAACAGGTTCATTTGTCGATGACTTTGAGGAACTGGCACGGACACGCAGAGGAAAGGATCGAACGTGTTTGACTGCCGATGACATCTCGGACAAGTAAGACTAGACCGAAATTGGGCTTGAAACACAGCGTGCACAAACGAATTGTTGCACCGGACATGATTCGCTAGCGTTTCCGCGGCAACGATGTCGTCCGGTCTCCCAAACGAATTCTGAAATTGAAAATACGACACGTAGTTGTTGGAATAGTTGTTTCAAACATATATATATATATATATATATTCTTTCTCTCTCCCCCCAAATCTTTACGATAATTTTCATTAATCGACGCTAAACATGTATCTCTGTAGGCGATGGTAGTAATCGAAAACGACCATGTATTAATTAATAATCCATGCGAAAGTCTCGAATACAAAACGTGGCTTGTATACTATCCGCGAAACACTCGATCACGCATAATAGTGCTTGTCCAAGGTCGCATTAATTCGTTGTCGTGTTTCCGCTTCAACGGAAACTCGCTAGCCTCGGCTTCCTCTTACGATCAAACAATATACTATGTATTTTTGCCCTTTTCTACTTAACGAAACGGAACGGAACGGAACGGAACGGATCGTGCAAGTCGAGTTGCCGAACGCGCTTGCTACATACTAAGTAGTCACTTTCCCCTCGAGCGAGACCGAATTCATTTCACCAGTGCCAGTTTTCTATCGTAATTTTGTCCATTACGAGTACATAGCTTTTCGATTGCTGGTTAAGACGATAAGAAAAAATATAAGCAAAGGAAAACCGAGGGTAAATCGAAATACGTTGATAAAGGCAAGAAGAAGAAGAAGAAGAAATCGAGAGTGTATAAGAAAACTCTCGAACGACACATACATATTTATTAAAAACTGGTAATAAGAGATCCAGTAAAGGTGAACAAGTACGTGTGTGTATGTATGTAAACACGAGTTTCTTTACGTTAGCCGCATTAACTTATTAACTTAAGTCGATTAAATAAAATTCGATGCTTTTTTCCTAGTTCATCTATTACAACGAAACTTGTCATTATCGTTAAAAGCATCGATTACCGTCAGAATAGTACCAAGTATCGATGATTCTGAAACTGTAGCCATGCTCTCCCATTTTCACTCGGGGCAGAGTGCTCGTTTGCCATGAAAGGCTTCCCTTAACCAGATCACGAAACTTGTACTTGTACTTGTACTTGTACGACCTTTGAGTAACACCGAATCGAATCACCTTGAAACGACGCGACGCGACGCATCGCGGATATACATACAGTAGTGTACCCTAAGCGTAACCGACCGATACAATCGAACGTACATTTAGAGACATTTACGTGGTTTCGAGAGAACATGTTTGGTTTTCAAGGCGACTCGCCGTGTCACCGACTGGCTACAAACAACTCGGTCAACGTGTCCGGCAACCAAGGGCACTCGAGACTCGAGACAAAAAAAAAACTGGTTAGGAAAAAGTAGCACGAGGCAGCAGCCGTGAACAAGCTTCAGGAGCGGAGCGTCATCATCGCACACGCACGAGATCGTTAGTTTCTAATGTACATTATCGACTCGTTTCTTCGCTTCCTTATCCGATGCTCGATAAACACTTGGATCGTACGCGAGTAACGATCGATAAGATAGCAGCGAACAATGCGACTAAACTATGAAAGGAAAAGAAAACGGAACGATACTATTCCAAACACCTGACCGGACTGGACCGGACCGACCCGACAAATTAAACATCAACGACCGAACAAACCATCAAACGTACTCGAGGCTGCTAATTAACGCGTAACCCGCTTTAAAGGAAAGTCCAAGCGTTTCGTGAGAAACACCTTTAAGGAAAAATCATCTCATTTTACATATATTACAACTTTTGTCAAATAAATATACGAAAGAATTGGACAAACTGTCGATACAAATCAAGGTACTACACGTTCACGTACACGTACGTACGGGTATAATTACATTCCTGGTAGACAATGCGGACAAACTGTGATAAAAGGTGGCACACTTATAATTACGCTACAGAGAACAATGAATAATAAAATAGTCACGTGTACAAAAGAAAACGGAATCGAACGTACAACAAGAACCAATTCGGTTCAGCTTCAGAGTCACTTATTATTCGACTCTTGCACGATTACACGCTTCCGCGAGGAGATTATTTTGGGGAGATTAGTCCTTGTTGAAAATTCTTTTACTCGCGCAGTTTACATAGTTGGTTGTGTAAAGTCGTATCCGTTGCTTGTGTCGTAATTAATTATCGACAATGACAAAAACAAAAAGCAGAAATAATTTCACGCTTCGCTTCGACTTTCATCGGCCTTTGCCGATTTCTGTCCTACCGCGAACTGGACGTCTATTGTTCGATAGGCAAGATGATTCACAGTTCTGTTTGCAGTCGTTTTTACTCTGCCTCTTACCTCATCGTTCATGTAACCGCGATCGTGTAGGTACAGTAGCCGAAAAAAATATTTATCCAACCATCAACGCACCCACATTTCATTATCGATAACCTTCTATCTACACAGAATATTATTACATCTCAAGAATCGAATGCATCGAAAGTTGAGTTGACAAACAAATTATTACAACTTGCAAACGATATCTACTTCATTCGATATTAAAGAATTCATCGGAATAGTTAGGTAGAACGAAATTCGTCAAAATACACACGATTACTATGATTAGAGAAATTGATTTTTTTCTGGTTGCGTAATTTATTATTCAAGCATTTCACGGGGTGAATCAGCCAACTAAAATTCTATCGGTTTGTCTTGCCCTCTGCGTCTACGAGACATGACGTATTCGCGCAAAGAATATTCCATTATTCGAATTTATGCTTAACGGCTCTACACTAGACGCGCCCTCCAATTTTTCACGACCACCTACCAAGCTCGAGTTGTATCATGTAAATGGTTTCTTTTTAGGGAACTAGTGTGTTTTGCCCGTCGAGATGTTCTTCACCTTTGATTTTCCTTCTCTGTTCTTCTGTTTCCACTTTTTTCAACATTCACATTTAAAGCTTGTATCGTTCAACTTGCATAGGGAAAGGTTTCACACGATATACTTGTGTCAAAATTTGTCTCAATTATAATATTTCCTTTTTCGTCGAACAAAGAGAGTGAGAGAGTGAGAGAGAGTGAGAGAGAGAGAGAGCGAGAGAAAACACACACACACACACACACACACACACACACACACACACACACACAGACAGAATCGTAACTAGTCTATGTTTCCATTAAATGTTTGGTTCTTGACGAAACGTTCACTTTCCCGCGAATTCGTCCAAGCTTTTGAAGCTTGAATGGCTCGATACCGTTCAGAAAGCGTAGCACGTACGCTCTTTTTTAATGGGAAATAAATGTAGGTTAAGGACCCGTTGCGACCAACTGCCCCCGTCTTCTCCAAAGTGTAAAGAAATCGGACGAGAGATAAACCGAATAACCTTTCGAGAAAAGGTATTTCGTAGCTTTCTATCGACGTACTCGTACAGCGAGTCACAAGTCGCGAGGAAATTATAATAAGATTGTCCGATAAATAATTATTGGTATTACGTAACGAATCGTCGTGAACGATGATAAACCTGTCCGTCGCTTACAACGGTTGCGAGAAACAATGAGCCGCGCCCGTTGAAAACTGTCTAAAGGCACATTTCTTTCCTTCTTTCACTCACCTTGATGATTTTATATTTTTTTTTTGTCGCTTGATTTAGGTCCTCGTGCACTTTATCCAATAGCCAGAGCAAAAACTCTTGAGCGTCGTGCTGCAAATTACCCCTATACTGGCTTCCGTATTTATCGACGACGCTTTTAAACGCTGTGCTCATCTCGGGATCGTACTGACAGCTCCAGATGGCCTTTAACAGAAGGGCTAGCTGTTCGGTAATCTCTCCTTTCGTTCCGTATTTCTTCGAGTTGAGTTTATTCCGTCGGGACAAATCGACCTTGTACTGGTCCAACACAAAATACTCGGCGAGTATGTCTGTGTGCGAGAGGCACTGCAACACGGCGTTCATGAAACACGTGTTACCGTGATTGCGTAAACCTATCACCCCTGGTACTCTATCCGGTGGAATATGCGCCGGTCTAGGTGGAGGCACCCTTATATCTCCGGCACTGGAGCCAAGATCATCTCTGTGGGCTGTTTTATGGTTTTGCGTGGCCACGTTCGACATGTGTTGTACCATTTTGTTGATAAACTTCCTCCAAGACGGCCTGCGGAACACTTTCTTTACACCGGTCCTCTCCGGGTACCCTTGACCGCCGCTTTGCAATCGGCCCACATTTTGTTGCATGCTTTCTACTTGCTGCTGCTGCTGCTGCTGCTGCTGCTGCTGCATATTGTTTCTTTCTTTGCCGCTCATTCCGCTACCGCTGTCTTTCATGTCACGAGCCTGTTGTTTCGGACGTCGCCGTGACATCCTACCGGCACTTTGAAATGGATTCCTTGGCAACGTGAACGTGCGTTTCAATCGCGACGCGGAATCCCGTGTTTTCGCCTCGGACAATTTAACCTCTTCCACGCCCAACTCACCCTCCGACACTGATTTCATCACCGCACTGCCACTGCTCTTCTCACCGTCCATCGCCCGCCACGGAAACAACCGTTCACGCTTCCCTTCCGCCTACCCGACCTGATCCGATCCGATCACATCATGCTCACTTTAACCAACGATCGCTACGCGCCGTATATTTTACATCTCGACGTCGTGCCCGTTAATTACTCACCACGGAGAAAACGTCATGCGCGTAAACCCGACCCGCTCTTAAACATTCGAGCGGCCATTTGCGTTTTATCACGGGCTTCCACGATTTCTCTTCACGACGTCTTTCCCATAAACTACACGGCACGGAACCACTGACGAGAAACTACACCACCCAATCACCTTTCCACCCTAAATCCTCCCGCCTGCCCTCTACCAATTCCTCCTGACTATACCATACAGCTCGAATCACGGATAACCTATGCATTAGACTAGCCGAGCGAAACTGCTACTCGCGAAACTGCTACTCGCTACTCAGCGGCGCTAGCTTCTACCCGATCCTCGATTCTGCCCGTAATTCAAATTATCTTTAACACACGCACTATACGTACTTGCTAAATCTTACTTGTAACATATTTCATATATTTCGAAGGTTGTTATATCGACAAGCAACAACACACTCGGCGAGTCTCAACGGGTGATCAGTGGCGCCGCACACGATACCGGTGTTTCGCGTGTCATTCCGTCGTATTAGAAATTAGATAGAGCTGAGGGAGCTGCATTAGACACATTCGATCCAACTTTGTTGCTTTTTGTTTCGTCGAGTTTCATGCAGTTTCATGTGGTTTCTTTATGGTCTCGTAGTTGATGTTGCTCCTAGTCCTCGTAGACGATACACGTAACACGTTTATGATATTTTCATAGTCTTTTGTCTTTTGCCGGCTTGCTGAAGCATATCAATAATATTTCAAATATCGTTCGTTTTCGTTCCGATCGATCCGGTTCCTAGTTATATCGGCATCGGTAGCTAAGTTATGAAGGTTATGAACATCGATGTTCATCGAGGAACGTTACTTTTTGTCCTCTTGTGATCCTCAACTAATCAATCCTCGAGTGATCACCAACAACTGGTCAGGACTGTAGCTGACGTTGACACTAGCACCAACTAACACGGTAGTTGGTTTTAGTTGGTTTTTCACCATTTTTCACGTTTCAGCTGTACCTAACCTGTCTTTCGTGATCTTTCAAAAGAAAGGTTTATCGGCGAGTTAAAGGGTACCTGGAACCGTTTCGCTGGAAAACAATTGAACGTTACGTGTTCTCTGTGAATGGAGGATTAAAGAATGGAAGAAGTAACCAAATGTAAATACATCGATTGCCTTGATGCCCGAGAAAAAGAGCATATACTTCACGAACTTCCCGTTTGCGATACCAGTCTCTGTGTGAGATGGTTGATCAACAGTGGTCACGTAGATCTAATTGGAAAAGACTTGAACGCGTTGCGGTCTATGAAATTTTTTGTTTGTAACAATCACTTCACAGACGACTGTTACCTTAGCAAAGGTACTTTGAAGGAAAATGCAGTCCCTTCTCCGCACTGGAGCAACGTTTCGAGGACGTTAAAGAACGCGAGAGCACCAAGGGTATGTATTTGTCGTCTTTCTTATACGTGCAAATTAGGTATCCGGATGTTAAAATCGATTGCAGCAGCAGAGGAGAAACATTATTCTCTTTACGTTGATAAATTTCCATTGACATTGATTTCTACGCTATAAAATATCTACGTCGTCGTTGGCTACATTTAGTTGTCGGTTGTTAAATTTCAGAAAATTCAAGTAAACGGCGGTGAAAGTTGTATGCCAGATGTACGAATCGATCAACCGTCGGAGGAAACGTGTCTCTTTGACTTCGAAGCGGATCAATGGTGTAGAACGTGTGCTACCAAAAAGCGAAACCTTGTAAGTATGACCACCAAGGGAAAGGGCACAGAGATGAGCCTTCTGTCAAAATTGAAACTTTTGATAGAAATTGACGACGAGGATGCTTTACCGACAAAGATGTGCGACGACTGCGTCGACAAGTTGGAGCAGTCTTTCAAATTTTTTCAACAGATTTACGTAGCAGACAATACGTTGCGTCATGTATTCCCAAATACACGATCGAACAACACGCCCAGGAAACCTCTGCATACGCTCGGTGAGCATATGAGAAAGGAGCAAACGGAACAAAGAAACGAGGAGATTGAAGAGCAAGATCGCGGCCCAAGAATTGCACGCGGTGGTATTTTCCGACGTGGTCGAGGTAGACCTCGTACTCGAGGATACGCTGGGAGAGCACGATCGAGGCTCAGATCGAATCAAATTTCAATGTCGATTACGAGCCATAGTCGAGATGACAACGATGCGATCGCAAGTTCGATTTACGATTCCAGCGTTAAAGAACCGATAATACGAAAGAACAAAGTTTCTTCTCGAAACGAAAAGGCAGTATCGTTCGACAAAGAAAGCCAAGCTGGTACGGTGTTTTCGTTGCTGATGGATACGTGTCGTAGCGACGAAGAACTCGATTGGTCGGATGTCTTAAAATTAATGAACCGTGAAAAATATCAAGACTCGAAAGATGATGGGAAATTGACCGAACCAGAGGAAAAATTGGAAAGAAAGATGCCGAAAACGGCAGAGATAACGATCAAGACGGATACGGATACGGATACGGATACGGATACGGATACGGAAGCGGTAAGGACAGAGGCGGTAGAGGCGGTAGTGGCAGCGACGGCAGGCTCGGGATCGGAGACGAATGCAAAGTCGAATACCGAAATGAAAAGTATAGTTGAGGTAGACGTCGAGAATCCTCCCGACGGGAACAAGACGAAAAACGAGTACGAAACTCGGTGTATACGTTGTCAATTTTGTAACGAGACATTCAAATCGAAACGACAGTTGGAAATACATTTGGTAAACGATCACTCTCAATTACCTCGGTACATGTGCACCGTTTGTTTGGCTTGTTACGAGAGCGAATCTCAACTTTCGAAACATGCCGTTTTGCGTCACGGACAACCAAGATATCGCTGCGAACATTGTCAAGAAGAATTTCTCGAGAAAAGAGTATTAAGAGAGCACGTGAACGAGTGTCAGCCGCGCGATGCTATACGTTATTCTTACGAGTCGTGCGGAGTGACGTTTACTTCGAAGCAAATTCTTGTACAACATATGAAAAGTAATGCCGAAACGAGCGCGATCGTCGCGTTGCAATTGGACGTAGGCGACTCGAAAGGAATCGATAACAAGGTATCTAGTTTAGCTGACAAAGTCGCGCTACAACACGAACAAGAAGAAAAAGAAAAAGAAAAAGAAAAAGAAAAACAGGAAGAAAAGTACTGTCCCGGCATAGTCGCAGCTTCGAACGATGCGATAACGTTAGAATCGAAATCGATAAAAGAATTCGATACTAGGACAAGTTCGAACCGTACGATCGAAATGAATACGGAACAGAGTGGATTCGAGGAGAACAAATTCGACAATTGTCCGGATTGCAACGAAAAGGTGGACGACACCGTAGACCCGAACGTTCATCGAATCCGTTGTCGCGGTGTAAAGAGAAAAGAAACGTCGTGCTTGGACGATTGCAAACGCGTAAAAGTGTCGCCGTGATCTGTGTCTAATCGACGCGTGCCTTTTTTTATTTAATACATTGGTGATTTATTTGAATTGCTCGCATCCTGACGCACCCTTTCGATTCGCGCTTCTAGAGCGGTGAAAGAAAATTTTACAAGGTTGCTCGTCCAAGAGGTATCGTTCGGAGGTCGTAGTAGTATCGTGCGCATTCCTGTCACGACGATTCATCGAAATTTCCTATTATATGAAATATAATAAACAACGAATCGTTTAAACTTGTCTAATAAAAATGAAAAACAGCCAACACGGAATAGAATTTTCTTTATTTTTTTTCGTTTCGTTTCGTTTCGTTTCGTTTCGTTTCCTTTCGTTTCGTTTTTTATCTGTGAAATTCGATAAAAGTAGTTTGATTAAAAAAGGTATAAAAATTCGAGGCTACAAAAACACAATAATTAGCCCAGTTAATGTTGTTTGTTTTTACATTAAAAAGTACACGAGTACGCGAAATGTAACGACAAAAATGCATTTTACACGTGACAAAGAGAAACTCTGCGTGAGTTTGTCAGGATGTAATCGGTACAGTGATGGTGTGTTATTTATTTCATATAGCAGGCAATTTGAGGAGTGTGGGTCAGCGCGCGTACGCGCACACGCACACGGCTCGACAGGGGAATTGGGAATACTTGCGCGCGAGCAGCTCTTTGCGGCTGCAGTTTTATTTACAATCGGCCGAAATCGCTGGCCAGAATCTTATAAAATTCACCACGGATAAATACGTGTCCTTTGTGAATGATGTACAGCTTGTTCACGAATAAAAACTACTGTTTCGATCCTGACGAGATTTCGAGCGGTGCGCGCGTCGGTCGATAAACGCAATCATTCGCGAAGAAGGAATCGTGGCGCCAATCGGTACCTGTCAGAGAAAACAAAAGAAAAAGAACGAGATCCGATTAGTCGATGGTATCGGAATGTATAATAATTTGAAATTACGTCGACGCGATATCTAGTAGGGATGAAAGAGAAAGGGATTGGGAAAGTTGGCGACGCGTTACCTGAAACCAAGGTGACGACAAACAAACTCGAGCAGTCAATCTCTCTTCTCCGCGCAGACATAGCAGTTTCTTGAGAAGATGTTTCGCATCGGTCGATATCCTTTCGAAATATTCGTCGGGGAAACAAAAATCACATTTCAATATATTGGTGGTTGTTTCTTCGACGGAATCGTCCAGAAAGGGTGAAAGGCCGCTGGAAGAGAGAACATTTAATCGGTGTATCGATCGGAAAATAAATCGTAAGAAATGGTAAAAGAAAGAGAAGGATACCTTAAAAGTACGTATAGAAATACCCCGGTAGCCCACATGTCCGTATAGGAGCCTATCGGTCTACCGAGGACCGATTCCGGTGCCGCAAATTCCAAATCAACAGGCGGAACGACTTGATCGAGAGGTGCGGTTCTGACAGCTTCACCGAAATCGATCAATTTAACAGCGTCGGTTTCTCGATCGATCAAAACATTCTCCGGTTTTAGATCTAAATGAGCTCGTTGTCGCGAATGCAACCATTGGAGCGCGGACAATATTTGACCGGTATACCTCGAAACGGTTGCTTCCGTGTAGTCGGTCTTTTCACCGAGATATGCGAACAAGGTCGTACCGTTGTTGACCCTGTAAGAGACAAAAAGATACGTAGAAAACTCGATGTCGAGTCGATGTGCTAGAGGAGAGAGAGAGAGAGAGAGAGAGATATTTGGAAACTCACAGTTCCAAAACGATAGTGTCGATGTCGGATTGTGGCATATCTTCAAAGAGAGCAAACGCTCGAATGATATTATCGTGACGAGTGGTTCCGAGTAAATCAAACTCTGCGCGCGTCATCGATCGTGGTTGCTTCGCTCGAGATATTTGCTTAAGCGCCACTTGTCGGCCAGTTTCTCGATCCCTTCCACGGTATACTTTAGCAAATCTACCATTTCCCAGCTCTTCTAGTTGTACGTAGGTTCCTACATAGGTAAATTGTTCCGCCTCTCGGGTCGCGATTTCCAAATTTGTTCCCGTGGCGGTGGTGGTGGTGGTACTGGCACTGGCACTGGCACTGGTACTGGCACTGGCACTGGCACTGGCACTGGCACTCCTCTTCTGGGAATTGGAGATTGCGGTAGTCTTTTGGTCGATTATCGGTGACTCGTTGGTAGACGGACTCGGTCGGGGTACGGTGATCTCGATCGTATCGTTCCAAGCGTTTGGCTCGATCCCTGCAAGATAGATAGACGTACGTTTACGTATGGATTCGATTGAACGTGCACCTAAAAGTTAAAAAAAGTGTAATCGCGAATTACGTGCCGTGTGCGCGTAAAGCGTGCAACGAGCAACGTACCTACAACTCGAAGTGGAATCTTGGCCGAACAAGAAGAACCTGTTTCGTGTTCGACGCGACAATGGTAAATTCCGGAGTCGGAGGGCAGGCAAGGGGCGATCTCGAGAGAAAGGGAATCGGTTGTTCGGCAGAGTCGATATCGATCACCTCCCTCGATGTTAGATCGTTGGCCCTCCTTTCTCCAAGAGACGCGCGCTCGATCGACGCGACGCGTCTCCAGCACGAGTCGAGCCACGCCACCGGCCGTCGCCCTGATCGAACACGGAATAGTCAAGATCGCGGGAGGACCGTTCTCTTCCGCGTTCATCTCTTGCGGAAGACGGACGCTCTCTCCATCGGAATCGATTTTTCGCGGACGAAACGACCATGCGCGGCTGATTGACGAATTTGGAACGAGACTCGCCGGTATCCAAAACTCTTCCTTCTTTCCGATCACCGGAGAGACGATCAAGCCTGGACCGTCCAGTCGAGAGATTTCCAATTCTTCTCCGGCATGTAATTTGCCCCAATCAGCGGTCAACCTTACTCTGCTACCTGGAACGATCTGCGGAATCTCCCTGTTAACTTTGCCAAATCGTTTACACCCAACATTTTCGAACCTCCATGCGCTGGCTCGTTCGTTAGCTAGTGTTCTCTCTCTCTCTCTCTCTCTCTCTCTCTCTCTCTCTCTCTCTCTCTCTCTCTCTCTCTCTCTCTCTCTCTCTCTCTGATACTTTTCTATTCAGCTTACCAACTACACTACCTGTTCAACTAACTGAAAGAATAATCCTCACTTTTCTCTCTGATAAACATGTCTTGTTATTACGGCACCGAAAATACACATACATACATTATCGACAATTAGCAACGCAACCATACACTGGCGACACCAATTCAACACGTCCGATACAAAGAAAAAGAGAGAGTGGTAGCGATTGAAAAAAACCACGAGGTATACTCGTTTACCATGTAGCGATAGCGATAGTGACAGCAATAGCACAGATAACGGAACCTTTATACTTGAAACCAAACAGTTATTAGCGATGAGAAAGTGACGATTACGGAATAAAGTAAACAATGGAATGACTCGAACCTCGACAACGATGACGGCAACGAGGACATTGAGAACGCTGACGATGGCGACGGCGACGATGGCAAGAAAAAACAACGTTGACAGTGACGGTGTAAGATATCTATATGTAGAATCGAATATTTGAAAACCGATCCTCTCTAGAATTTATTTAATCGAAACGAATACAGCTACTAACGTATTTATGTAAACGGCTGCGCGGACGGTCCTCGCGTAATTTTCGTTCACGGTACGATATGGTGCGAGATATCGTTGAGGAACCACGACGCGTTATTATCCTTGACAGCTCGTCGTTTGTTCGTTGAGAAAAGTAAAAAGAGAGCTCGTCGGCACACCAACAAACAGTTACACGATAGAAAGTGAGAGTAGCAACAGGTATCAAGAGGAAGCGAAGGAAGAATCCTTTTGCTGCAATTGCAAGAGTTCTAATTACGAATAGCCAAACAATAGTAGGTAGGCACGTATATACACGCTTATCGAGTAATTAGATATACATAATTGCGGTGTTGTTGCTCACCGGGATAGAGTTGTTGCAAACAGGCGATCGAGGACGAAGAGTGCTCCTAAATCCTTCGAAAAAATTTAGTCTACTCTTGGTGGGGCTTGGCGTTCGCGAAGAATCCTGACTCGAACTGACTCCTCCGGTGCGAGATCGTTGGAAAAGCGATGTCGTCGTCGTTGCGGTTGCTGTCGCTGCGGTGGTCATTATTGCCGCTGCTAATGATTTTGAAGCGGTACCGAGACCTATGGTACAGACCTCGCTCCTTCCTTCTCGTTCTTGGCTCGTTTTAGACACGCTCGGTATCGTTGATGAAACCGTTGAAAGTACGCTCCCTCGACACGGAGATTCCGGGCTCGTGCCACGACTGTACGCCAGCAAATTATAAATGAAATTCAAACACGGTACCGTCTATCTTATTTCGACTCAACGCACCAATTATTACAATTTAGATTCGAACGCGTTAATCGTCGGTTCCTTGTCCGTTAATTTAAACTTTAAACGATCGACAGTAAGCTGTCACCGAATCGATAACAATTTATTACGACCCGACTATTTATCGCGTATACACAAACACACACACACACACACCATGTGCCTTGTCCAGTCGAAAATCAGATGGATGCACAGTACCGTGTTTTCCATAAACGATAAGAGAAACAAGCTGTTAGTCGCCAACGAAAAGTAAGTTTGTTAAGTAGGCATGGGAAAGGACGCATCACACGCAGAGTATGTTGATCAATGTACAATTTATTCTAAACAAAATTTTTACGTTTCGCGAGTCATTAGTTTTTACTTTATGTCGCCGTCCATCAATGCACATCTATATACAGCATACTATTCCCCGACTCGTTCAGCCTCGCATTATATAAACATTATTAAAAGTATCATACACTTGGAGCCTTACGTCGTTAACGTTAATGGGTAATTTTAGTTTTTGGTGGAGGTGAGTCAGTGTAAAATACCTTATTCCCCGCGTACCATTTACACCAGTATTTTACGTGTACGCGTGTTTACATCCATTTCCATCTGGATAGTGGATATACGAATGAATATGCCCAACTATCGATGTACAGCTAGGCAAAGATTTGTTCTTAAAAACAAAGTAACGTCGCAAACTTATTATCGTTATTATTAATCGTGTTTATTGTACAAAATTTCGTAATTTCGTAATTTTCTCTAGAGAAATTTACATGTTTGTCCAGATTTTCTAATCGATTCGTCTGTCTCACCTTCACTTCTCGCACACACGCTCACACAAAATACATGCAGCCACTCTGCGACAGATACGTAACGCACATGTACGGAACCATGCAACAAACGCGCACTCTTTTATTTTTCTCTTTCTTTCCAAACAGGGCACGAACGACTAGCAAAGAGGAATGAATTGATGCGCGAATGGATGTACGCTGTTATACCTACCCCCACCCGCAAAACGAATAACCAAAAAGTAATAGAGCCATTTGTTGATTCGGATGAAATCGCGATTTATCGCGATACGATAGGATCGTATCGTATAGTATAGTTTAGTGTAGTTTAGTTTAGTTTAATTTAGTGTAGTTTAGTTTAGTTTAGTTTAGTTTAGTTTAGTTTAGTTTAGTTTAGTTTAGTTTAGTTTAGTATAATATCGTCAAGTAACGTAACGTAGCAGGGTTTCGGTAAAACACAGCAGACGCGGTTGTAGATTGTAGGAACGTTAACGTCGACTCGAGAAAAGATTGGTGTTGCTGTGAAATATAGTACAAGACGCTGTTACGATCAAGCCAAACAACAGCGATAGCAAAGTAGATTCCCCAACTGCGATGTTAAGGCGGTAACAGGAGGAATAAGCACGCAGTAACGCGATCAGAGTACTGTACGTGCCAGGTGTGATTAGAGAATATGTATACTTGGTAAGAAGAACAAGGTAAGAAAGGTAATAAAATGAAAGGAAAACAGAGAGAGAGAAACGGGTTTTGGCTCAGAAGGCGACTACGATTCTCTAACATACAGCGCTTCTGTATCTCTTTTTATATAAAATATACAAAAATATGTCGAAACGAATCTTCACAGATCGAGCGTTGAAAGAGAGTCAATGCAATTCTGTGTATTAGATAGAGAGACGCTTACAGTGGATCTTTGGTAAGTTCCTTTTGGTAGGCGATCGGCGACTGTATCGCTTTGAGGAAGTCGCGTTGAGTCTGCAGGATGGCAGTGATCGTGTCTACCCATTCCTGCTTCCGTGGCCCGCTTTCTTCTAGGGCGTTACAAGAGAATCCAAGACCAGGTTTCCGAGGATCCGTTGATCGAATCATAAACTTTTCTGGGTCGTCGTAACATTCGTCGAGACTCATTTTATTCACCTGTCGTGAAACCAAAAAAATGTTGCGCTATCGCTACTTTACGCGAAACGATATTGTACGATACTTTTTTTTTTCTTTTCTTTTCTTTTCTTTTCTTTTCTTTTCTTTTCATCAAACTTTCGACACGGTACAAATGGAATGGCATTACTTGAGAATCACAATATCTCCAAGACTACAAGTTCGTCCGTCGTTGTACAAATCGTTTAGGTATCTCGATATAGGGTGAGTTTAAAGATTCTTTCTTACCTGGATGTGAGCTTTGTAAATGTAGGCAGGATTTGTGAATTGAGTTTTTTTGCCGACAGCCTCGCTGAAAATAATGTTTTGCTCGAAAAGGAAAACTTGCCACTCCCTCCCTCTATTCGGTGGATTCGATAATTCCGATACCAAGAGTGGACCGTGCAATAATAATTTACCCTGCGCCGTAATTTTTCCCTGAAGGATACGAAACGGCAAATATAAGTGATAAATAATACATGGCATGTAACGCGTTGTTCACGTTGGATCGAACTCACGTCGAAACCTTGAAGTCTTCCAACGTCCATCATATCGTTAGCTGCCTTTGGGATAACCCGCATTACATGGACCGCGGCTCTAAGGCCTTCGATTTCCGAGATCTTTCGTGTTCGCTCGGTAAGCCTTAACGCCTCGCGAAGCAGAAGCTGATACTTGGTGATTCTTTGTACCGGTTTTATCAGGAGATCGCACAACTGCAATCGATGTCCGAGCTTCTGTCTCAAATCCTGAATCAACCGAATACAACACCGTTACGCTAAATAACAAAGAATAACGACGTACACGTTCGATACGTAAGATACTTGTTCGGATTACCTCGAAATAAGTGTCTATATACTCGGAAACGATGTATTCGGAAACTGGTTTGTTCTGACAGTAAACAACATACATGTGCAACTTTCTCTCGTACCGTTTAAACAACGGGCCAAGTTCCTCGGGACGTTCCAGACAGCGTTCCAGAGCTTTCAGAAAGAAACTGCAAACACGTGCAAACATGCAAACCAGCCAATAAATGATCAGCAACAAAAATTAGCTCTGTTTGTACGTATAATAAGGTTTGAGTTTCAGCGGTTTCAACTCACTCTCTGTGCCATTCGTAGATCGCTTCTACGTTGCCAAACACCATCTTGTCTTTTCCACCGCGCAAATCTTCCGGCAAAGGAATGTCACACTCGGAATCTCGCATTAAAGACATGTATCCCTCGACTATTTGTCTAAGATCGTTCACGTAATCTTTTTCCGTGTCTACCAATTCTCGAATCACGAACTGTCGCTTCGTAAGAATGGTGCTTTCAGGATCGGATTCCTCCATGGTTTTATGAGCAGGGCTACTGGTCGTCGCGGTAACCTCCATCGTAGACACAGACTCTTGGTTGTAACCGTCTTCGCTAGCCATCGTGCCGATACTTGACCCTTTACCGCTGGGCGTTCGCATCAGGCTCTGTCTCTCTTGATTTTCCGTGTGCTGCTCCTGTCGTCGTGATTCATGTATAATATCCTCGATCGATAACTCGCGCATTATACATGTATCGAATCCTTCCTAGCTAATGCATACATATATATATACGTATATATTCGATCGAATCAACTTACCATTCTTTCTTTCACGATCTGCTCGATTTCGGCTAAATCAACTCTCGTTGCGCCATCGAGAATCTTAGCGGACCGCTCGGATGTCTAAGAAAAACAAACAAAAGAAAATCAAACTTATCGTTAACGTAAAGATGTTATATAGAGGTCGGATTTGAAACGTCGACTCTCGACTCGCGTAATTTCCATAGTTGCTGTCGACGCTGTTGCTGTTGCTGTCGGAAAAGAAAAAAAACTGATACGAGATATACCTGTAGTAGATATAGTAGCAACTTACCGTAGACTTTGCGCAACCCTCGGTTGGAATCGTAGATCCCGAAGATCCGTTGGTAGTTCCTACGAGTATCGGCTCCGTGATAGGTTTCATCGGTGGTGGAAGTTCCAATTCATCCTCGACATCGTCCGCTCCATTTTGCTCCGAATAAGTTAGTCCCTCGGTGTCGTCGGGCTCTGGTGTATCCTCTTCTAGCTCGGAGCTCTGCTCGATCTCTCCTTCTTCCTCTTCTTCGGGTTCGAGTTCGGTCGAAAGTTCGGTATCGAGATCCGCGTCGGATACCGAATCGGACACGTGCATCGACGCGGCTGCGGATGCCAAGGTGGAGATGGAAACAGGTCCGGGTCTCGATAATCGAATTTGTTCGTTACCGCTCGGTAATTTAAATCGTTTTTCCGAAACGTTCTTCTTCAAGGTGGAACGATCGCTCAACGGCACACCAGAGATTGCGCTCGAGGTCGACGCTGCTGTCGCATTTACCGATTTCTCCACTTTACCTTGGCTGAGCTTTCGCAATGGCGGCGGCAGCCACTTTCGTCTATATAAATAGGAAAATGAAGAGAATGAACAATGTACTCGTGTCTTTTCTCTTCGATACGGTTTTTCAAACTTTTTATCATATGCTTACCCGCTGAAACCGCGTCTCTTGTTTCCAGGAGAGCTCGTGTTGGCGACGCCGCTTCCATCGTTTGCGACAACATTTTCTGAAACAGATTATTCAATTATTTTCGGTTACGTTATCTCGGCATGTACATCGATGTAAACGCGTCTACACCATTTCACCGTTTGTATAAGGGTTCAAGTACCTGTTTCGTCTTGCGATACAGGCGTAACGGCATTTTGCGTAGTTACTCCGATCGCCAGTGGCGACAAAGACGACAACGACGACGACGACGATGCAGTTCCCGCAACACCGGATGTTGTACACGTCCCGATACTGCTACCACCAAAGATTTGACTTTGTACTTGATTGCTCGATTGCTGTTGCTGCTGCTGTTGTTGTTGTTGTTGCTGCTGCTGCTGTTGCTGCTGCTGCTGTTGCTGCTGCTGTTGCTGCTGCTGCGGTTGATTTGGAGCTTTTCTAGATGGCGAAGTCTTACTGGAAGTTGACGGAGGTTGTTTAAGCGCACTCGTAGGCACCAACCCTTCTGGCGGAGGATCGATTTGTCCTGGCGCAACCAGCAAACGCACGTGAGTCCACTCGGGTGTGTTTACACCGGTTATACTGCTTCCATTTTCCAATACTTCTACTTGCTGACCTTTCGTTACCGTCAACTCTTTCGAGCCAGGTGCTGCCGAGTGATCCGCGATAATCCATGTCACTTCGACTACACCAGTCTGAAACGATTTCGCGAAATTATCGATATTATTTTGCTAATATTACACGGCTCGACTAATGTTTAAACCTTTCGACGAAAAACGAAACGACTTTTTGGCAAAGTCGGTCATCTCGGATCAACCGATGAGATATCCGAAACACAAGGATCGCTTGGAACTTGGACAATTGGTAATCGGATAAACGGGCGCGAACGATAGCGAAAGACGGGGAGGAGTTGCGGTTGAGGTTGATAGAGTGGGATTTAGGGATAGCGATGCGAGATAGAAAGGGAGAGAAAAGAGGGGAAATGCGAGAGGAGAGTCGGGAGATGGCGCGAAAAAGCAGATCGACGGAATAGCGTGTACAGATTATCTATGAGTTTGCGGACCGATGGAGCGTTTAATGGATTACCGATGCTTCGATGATTTCGATTTTATCGAAATAGCTCGTGTTCGGTAAAGGCACGTAGTACCCGTCACGCCTAGATACATATTTTTCTAAAATACACGACAAGCAACAACGGGACGAAACACGCCAACTTGCCAAATATAGCCGTATATCGATACCTACGTGTATTTTTTCTTTTTTTTCTTCGCTTTTCAACGCGTTATCGTATTTCAACATTTATTTTTGCCGTTTTGTCGAATAAAACGATTCGTCGTAAAAACTTCGATCGATTTCTCGACAACTCGTAGCTCGACGCGATATCAAAATTAGTAGCGGTAAAAAACGTTGATTTACGAATATACAAGAGACGCTATTGGTAATCGGTAACGTATCGATAAATTTGAAAAGTTGTAAAAAAAAAAAAAAAAAAAGGAGATTAAGCAAGGGTGAGAATGTTTCTAGATATGCCGAGACAAGTGAAAACCGTCAGAGGATCCGACCGCTTGCTCTTGCGTCGCATTCCACCGACGAAAATAGACTTTTTCCACGTGCCAAATTTTACCGATTCTCTTCGAATCCTCCCAATGATCCCAATATGACGATTCGACCAACGAACGTCGTTCGTCCGATCGTTACCGTGCATTCGACAACTCGAAACGAAACTTCAGCTGTGCGTGAGTGTACGTGTTGAATACAACTACACGTGTACTTGGAAATCTATACATATGTACGTACACATCGCCGTTCGCTTATCACGTAGTTTGAGAAGCATATCGCGAGAATTCGATTATGCAATATGCTTTCCGTTTTGCCAGATAAAGACATATTTACCGGCTTACACATCGATTCAAACGTACCAAATCAACTCTGCGAAAAGCTAATCTCGCCCTCTTCATATCCTGATCTTGTAACTCGCGTTCTAACTCGCGTTCTCATGAAATTATTTCATGAGAAAATTATTCGATGATAGTCTAAATA
Organism: Hylaeus anthracinus; assembly: GCF_026225885.1. Taxonomy (NCBI): domain Eukaryota; kingdom Metazoa; phylum Arthropoda; class Insecta; order Hymenoptera; family Colletidae; genus Hylaeus; species Hylaeus anthracinus. Next base: position 15,867,087 of record NW_026535289.1, read on the forward strand.
TATAAAGGCGTAACAAACAAATCTCCTGGTTGGCTTTAAAAACCTTTAAATAAAGCTGAGCGAAAGAGAAGAAAACAACCAGGAAAAACAAAGAGTGGAGAAAAAGGTAAATCAATCGAGACGTGTAGGCCTTTAAACTAGAAAATAGTCGAGACATTTTGCACTAGTTCATTTCAATAACGTGGGAAATACGTTGTAGCAAGGTAACGTATAGAGAGAAGGCACCAGTACGGCGGATGTGGCTACGGATACAGTTGCGGATGTCGAGTGCGATTGTTTCCTTTTACGTTGTTCTTTACTTTACCTTCTCTCGTGTAAACGTCCAATAAAAACGCCAACGATACGGCTTTCCGTTATCTAACGTTGTTAGTTAAACAAAACGAATAATAATCTGTGACCGAGTGCAGTCTTGTTCCACGCGTTTATTTGGATAGATTTACGATTAACCGTTCAACGATCAAGGGTTGAAAGGGTTGTAGTGCGCGTTTTACGGTACATATTCCCGAGTTTCATTTTTCCTTACCCTCCCGTTCATCGACCGAAAAATCAACGGAAGAGGAGTAATTCTCTCCGTCGCAACATGCTGCTCAAGGTGAGGAAAAATACGACGCCTACTTGTGTCGCATTTTCCTAACAAAGTTAATTATATATATATATATATATGCGCGCGCGCGCGTGTGTGTGTGTGTGTGTGAAGGAGGAAGAGGAGGAGATGTGAGGGAAAACGTAAAATGAGCTGCGCGCAAACTCAAGTACCTGGGAGAGAGAGGGTTGGCGATGCAAGTGTCGTGCCTGGAACGAGCCCGGGGTGTCGATGGTATGTTGCCTAGAGAGAGTTGCATGTAGCGGAGCTGCAGAATTCTGACGTAACCAAGAGAACGGTAACGAGATCTTCCTGCGGGCTTTCTGAACGATCGTCGCAGGTTTTCCTGCAGGCGACGTCATGACAATTTCACCTCGCGTTTAATTCACATGCGCAAACGCCGACATCCGAGTAGAGGAAACGAGAAACGCGATTAACGGTGTCGGAAAATGTGCGACCGACATGCTTCCTTGTTCCGTTTGTCGTTTCTCTCGCGAACAGATGAAAAAGACTAGATTCGTCCGACGAATCGTCGTGTCGAGTGTCTCACTCACCATCGAACGGATCCATTCGACCCAAGTGTCGCGCCCGTACTGAGCCCGTTACCTCTATCGTTCTCTGCCTGTACCCTCACCCTCCTTCCTTCTCCCGCGTATGTACCTTACCGCCAATCTATTTCTCACCCTTTGCCCCTTACCCCTACCGAGGGCACAGTTTTCCTCTTCTCTTTTCTTCCTTCGTACATACTCTCTCTCCTCTCCTATCGTCTCGTGCACGCGACGCGCTTGCTCGCTTTTCGATTACTCTCGAACCCCACCCAACGCTCTACTCTTCTCTTCTCACTCGCTGACCGAAACCAACCGTCGCGTCGCGTCGCGTCGCGTCGCGTCGACCGATGCCCACCGCTATTGCTAGATCGCTACCTAGCCACCCCACTACCAAATACCAATCCTACAGATGCTGCCCGTCCAGTAGATCCAAAGCTGGACACTAGACAAATCAGACCAACAATCAACCGTTCGCCACTCTTCTTCTCATCACCACACCCCGCCAAACTCATTCTCTTTCGTTTATTGCTTTTCTATTGTTCGATTTCGACCAGTTCCCGCCTACTACGTACCCCTGCATTACTCGATACACTCGATAACATCGCGATACTGCATTTTTTATAAACATCGCACACATCCCCGAGTGATCCTTTGACAATCGTTTTTTTTTCTCTTTCTTTATTCTTCCGTATCTTTGAAAAATTACTTTGTTACTGTCGCGTAAAGGATACTTATTTTGCCAACTATAACGTACAATCTACAAACACGGTATTTAACGGCAGCCTTTTCACGTGTCTAACAATATCGATATTATTAACTTTCTTCGAAACATGATTCCTAAAACTAACTAGACTTCCTCCTCCTTCTCGGCAACCCTCGCTCTTACCCTTTTCGTACACCGTTCGACCACCGTGTCCTCTAACGCGTCACGTGTTTCCGACAATTGACGTCGTACCTCGACGAGTAAATCATACACGTCCCCGAGTGACTTTTCTTCGTTATTCGTGCTAATACGAAACGTAAATACGGTTAGACGATTACAAGTTGTTTTCGTTATCCATAAGCCATGTCGGGAATCGCGTCAACTTGCACGGAGATTCGCCGCCAACGATCACGACAAGATAAAACAAGAGAAATACAAACGAAACAGAATAAAGAACAGATTACCAAGTATGGCTTACCTTATCCGAGTCTGTGGTATTGGTGGATCCAAACGATGCGAGAGAATTTCTATCCAAATTTTCAACGCTGTCGTCCAGAGAAGCGCATTCCTCGAGATCTCTACTAGAACGTTGACTCGAACTCTTTTTAGCGGGACTCTTGGGCATGCTTAAACTGAAATAGGTTTCTTGAATAACCTCGCGCAATCTCTTCACCCATAATTGTTTCGCGTCCATCGAATTGGCTCGAAGAACGACGCGTGTATCGCTGGTCGGCGCTCGTCCAGTCCAAACCGCGAATTTGCATTCGTCTCCTTCGATGTGCTCGGTTACGCCCAATTCGGAGGTCATCAATCGACTTTTATAAATGTATTTCACCTGTCACGATAAACCAAGAAAACTTTATATCGATCCCAACTCGCGCGATACGCGCGAGATGAAGCTCGTCCACGATACCTGCCCATCGAACGCACCCTATTCCAATAGGATGTTTAACTTGCTTACCTTCCCAGCGGAATCCTTCACTTCTTTGCTAAACAATAGATACAATTCGAAGAGAAATATGTGCCGATCTCTACCTTTCCTAATTAATTGTTTGGGATCCCACACGGTAAACGAGTCCTGTAGTACAACATCACCGAGAGTATCTATTCTTACGTCGCAACCTTCCAGCATGCTCAAATGTAAGGCATCGTTTGCTTTCTTAGGCACATTTAACATCACTTCTAGTCCATCTTTTATTTCGCCCTGTCCTTCTTGACAACAAGCCTGAGTCGTGTAAACCAAGAAAAGAACGTTAATACGGACAAAACAGTAATCGTAACAATTACGATCGCAAGAGAATACGCATGCGCTTATTCGTAAACGCTTATTCGTAAACGCTTATTCGTAAACGCTTATTCGTAAACGCTTATTCGTAAACGCTTATTCGTAAACGCTGCTGGCCTTGGACCCTGTCTCGTTAAATTCTCTACCTGAAGATCCTTGAGCAGTAGCTGATACTTGGTAATTCTTTGTACGGGTTTAATCAAGTATGCAGCGATCGGATGTTCGACGCGATGTTTCCTTTGTAATTCCTCGAACCACGTCCCGCCATGAGTAACCAACAACTGATTACTTTCCGGCTTGTTTTTGCAGTACATCACGTACATGTCGAATTTCGGTGCCTGGATAAACAAACCACATTTCATGAAATTCGAACAAAGTTCAGCAACCGTCAATTTGTCAAGCTTTCCAGCAGTGAGAGTGACACCAAGCCTCGAAACGAGACCGTCGAGACAGACTAGTCACTCACCCATGTCACGAAACAATGTCCAACGTCCTCCGGCATGGTTTCGTATTTCTCGAGTTCACGAAGGAATATGTTACTATGAAATTGATGAATCTCCTCCATATTGCTAAAAATTATAGATTCTCGACCTTGCAATCCCATCGGAACGTTTCCTTTTCCGCATCGCGTTTCTTCCAAAAAACACCGAATGCACGTTTCCAAATCTTTCACATAGGTACGTTCCGTTTGTAGCAATTCAGCCATTATAAATCTGTCGTAACGTAACAGTCGATGAGAAACGAGCGAAACAAATAATACTACAGAAAAATAAATAGTATATTCAGCTCGATACGGGACATGTGTACATGTACTATAATCATATTCTATATACTATACTACATATAGGAGAAAAAACAAACTCTTTTCGTCGTGCCGATCTCCTTTTCTCCTCGTTTAATTCCTTCAGATCTTTTCCCTTGATTTTCTCCTCGAGCAAAGGATCCGAATTGCGATCGATAGACAAATCTTTTTGACCATCGTCGGACTGAATTCCTAAATCATCTTCGATTTGAGTCTTGTAACAATCCATCCGCGTACTAAAATCTTTGTATCGTTGGTCCACTTCGGCAACAGACTGCTTGATCGCTGTCGCGTGAGCATGGCCCTTTTCCACTAAATTGTCCGCCAATTGAATCAACAGTTTAACCCTCTCTCTTGTTTCCTATATACGAAAAGAACAAATCGAAAATAAACAGAATCCATGGCATAGCCAACGAAAAATTTCGATAGCTGATCGCGGTACGGAACGAAACGGAAACGGAAACGGAAACGGAAACGGTACAGGTAACGGTAACGGTAACGTATGGAGCTGAAAACTCCTTACTTTTGCAGCTCCTTTAAACTCGTTGTGCTCTCGTAACAACTGCTCGTTTTCGATACGATTTTTTCCAACGTTAGTATGCGTGGCTAAATATAGTTCGCCTGTTTCTCTAATCCATTCTAAAGCTTGTTTAGCGCTGCGCTCAAACAGTACATACTGATGACACTGATCCAACCGCTTTTTACGTTGAGTCCAGTACTCGAGCACTCGATTCTCCTTGCAAAGTAATTCTTCCAAAATACCTAAAATACGATACGATACGATCGACATAAACAGATTTAAACTTCGCTTACATTTACTATATAATTTATCATTACAATTAACGGTCGATAATTCATCGAAACATCGAGCGAAATATTCTATTAAAAAATTGAATCGAAATGGATTAACGTGACACTAACTTTTAACTTTATTCTCGGAACCAGCGCTGTTTGCCTGGTAACTATAAAACTGGAGACTGCGATTCGTATATTTGAGAAATGTTTCCGCAGTTCGTCGTACTAACGTGCAGGCTTTCAAAAACGCTTCCTTTTGTTCTTGATGTTTACCGACAAGTGTCGGCACTTGCGTAGCTTTTTCGCCAGAGGCACACCAATCTTCGTCCCTTTTGTATTCACGTTCGAGGCTATCTAATACGGAACGCACTTGTTCCGCTGTCTTGTAAAAGTTTATACTAGCGGTTACTAATTTATGTCTCTCCTCTGCACACGTAACTAGTTGCTGCCATCTCTTGGTCACCTCCTCGGCCACCTCCCTTATACTCTTCGGATCGTAATGATTCGCGCTGACGAGCGCATCGGCCCTGTGCTTTACCTGTGTCAACCGATCGACACGAATTTCCATTTATCGTTTACTAGTAATCTTCGTACGTTACGAGTACGCGCATCGCTCCTAATCCCAACTTTACATAGGCATCAGACTTTAAACGAATCGTTTTACTTACCTGAACAGCCGAAGTATGTGTTTTTTCTATAGCAACTTGAAACTGTTCGTGTTCTAGGCGTAACTGGTCGGCGTCTTGAAGATTCTCCGGGACTCTCAACGATGCCAGCAGCATAGCTTCCCCGTTACGAATCCAGTTGGCTACGTGAGTAGCGTCGGTTTGCAACTGTACCAATTGAGAAGCTTGCTCCAGTCGAACTCTTCTCATCTCTGCTAGATCTTCCGCGTCCATTTCTCTTTCGTTTAAGAATTCGAGAAGTACTTGAACCCGAGAAGTGGCGCTATGTTGTCCATCTGCCATTATACAGACTCCAGATTGTTCCAATACCTACATCAAACACAAAATGTTTCATTCCTTTCCTTTCCTTTCCTTTCCTTTCCTTTAATTTCCTTTCATTAATATGGTAGTCGAACGCGTTATTAGAGATTCTTACTTGCGCGAGTTCTTGACCTTGTTGTAAAACCTGAAAAGCGGTATTCTGCATGTGAGCAACGCCATCGTTGTGTACACGTAACAATTGCTCCGGTGAACCTTCTCGAGGTGGGCCTTGCAATTCTTGTGCCCACATCTCCAACTGTCCGCTCGCTTCCAAGGCATCTCTTTCAAACACGCGCAATCGCAAACAAAGTTCCAATCTCAATTTTCTGGTAGCCCACAAATCTTCCAATTCTTGTCTTAACCCGGCTAACCTATCGAGTGCAGCTTCCACCGCAGTTATCTGAAAGTGACCTCGTAAGGTAAGAACAAGGACAAGGAAGAGTTGTCTTAACCTGATTGGAACGAGACAACTAAAATACAATCGATTCTATATTCGGGCATTTCTCTCTGTTACCGCGTATACTCTACTGACAATGAGATGGCCGTACGCGAACCGTCTAATCGAAGCAAACCGAACGAAAATACCAGACCAACGAGAAACTTACGGAACCGGTGGTATCGGGAGCATCGGTAGATTCTCGAAGTTCCTGAAGTAACGCTTCGCCTTGTACTATAGTCGACGCGCAAGCCTCCAAGCAAGATGCTCTATGCTGCGCGCACTGCTCCAATAGCCTTTCCGCCGTTTCCAAATTCTCCGCCACCTCGTCCTGTTGCAATTCTTGCCGCAATTCGTCCACCCAACCACTCAACTGCACAACAGACAATCGAGCCCGCGTATAGTGTCATTTTATTCAGTTACACTTTTTCGCAGTTTTCCTTTAGAATGATCGCGATCGATTTTGTCAACATTTACCTCTTTTTCGTGCGTGTAAAATACAACCGCTAAATCCAGTCTTCGTCTACGTTGCTCGACTCTCGCTGCAAAACTGCTCACGTGAGCTTCCAATTCCTGTGCCACGGCATATATCTCATCCGCAGCACATTCTCCTGTGTGCGCCAATTCTTGTGCAGCGGTAAGTAATTTGGTGGCGTTCGTGTAAGTATTCTAAAACAGCGAGGAAAACGACTAGTTGGTGGTACGCTTTCAAAGTATTCATTCGCAAACATCTGAACGCGATAAATCGATCGAAAATTACCTGTGCAACGTTTTCAAAGTGTTCGTGACTTTTCTGATACACCCTTGCTTTTTGAAGGTTTCGACCTACTCCCGTGTTCTTTCTAATAAATACTTCGCCGTGGTTCGTCAACCAATCTAAAACTTGTTTCACATCCTCTTGAAATAATCTGCAATTATACATACATATATCCAATCTAATGAAAAAAAAAACCATAGATGACGAGGTTACGAGAAACGATGAAAGCCAATGGAACTGCTACCTTAACGCGAGTCTCTGATGTAGCTTCACTTTTCGGGCATGCCAACGAGCTTCTAATGCTCTGTGATGACCCAAAATTTGATGAATCACCGCCAACACATGCGACGCGCCCTCGCTATAATCCGCGGCTGGATTTCCACTCATTCCCGAATGCCCATCGATGCTGTGCCCATCTTGGCTCTAAACAAATCAATCACAGTTATCGATTTGGTCGTTCAACTTTCGTCCCGTAAATTGGCCAGTCTACGTATCTACCAATCTACGTGTGCTATTGTCATGCATTGTACCGATAATCGTTGGACCGTTCGTTGCGAATTCATTCAGAAATCCGTTGACACAAGTATTACGTTAATTGAAATATTTACTCTATCAAGAAATAGATAAAGTAATAGCTAAGAAGAATGCATGCACCAGTTCAGCGATCGAGACGGCAATCTTTAACGAATTCTCCAATTGATAGATCGAACAAGCATGCGAAAGCCATTTTTCTATTGCCAAAGCGTGTCGACGAACGATGTCAAGTGTCTCCGAGTAGACAAAATAAACGACCAAAACTATTTGCTTTGCAAACATGTACATGCACGTACACTCATGCACACCAATGAACGTACATGTTTTCTGGCTGTATGGTCTATTCCTTGCGGTTGATTACAGACTTGCACCAGATGATCCAGTTGGTAAAGAAGCTTCTTACTGGTACTATGCACCTAAACAATAGGATTTCCCAAAACCATATTTAACATTTTCTACAGTCAACGTTCGTCGTTTAATTCGATATCTCGAGTACGTAAATCTATATGCAGAAGAGAAAATTAATTTTATTCGCGTTGGTAGGTTGTCGCGAATTCGAATATAATCCAACGCGCGTCCGCTAACCCCCGTATTTCTTTGCAACATTCTTTTTATCACACCCGCATACCAAGCGCACGTCCACCGGTTAGAAGCTATAAAAAGAACAAAATTACTAAATGTTTCGTACATAATCGTTGCGAAACGTGTCCAAGCTCGGACCGTGGGTCGAACTCAAGCTGTGACAAACTTGCAGCATCGAGCCTAGTCCGCTCAAAAGTGCTTGATACGCGTCATAAACCTGCCAAACATCATTATCTTTTACCAAATACCAATTTTCTTTGTAACGAGTTGTATCTAGCTGAATTATACCGCGTGAGTCGTAATAACGTTACGTTGAAAAGACAATTAGTTTGAATAGAATTCAAGTAGCTATTCCACATCTAATAGCTATTTTCCTTTCATTATTTCTTTCTTTACTTTGTTGCGTGCGCGTCTATCGCTAGGAATCAAATGTACGTAAAGAGAGACGATAATAAAGAATCACCAACACGGTAAGAATTACCTCTGTATAGGCTTGACACATCGCCTCGTAAAGAGTTTGATGTTGACGTATGTGAGATTCCAAGATTGGTATTTCGTTAGCCAAGTTGCCAGCATCGCAAGCTTGACTCCATCCCGCGACGTTATCGACGTACTGTTCGGCCTTGTGATGAAAAACAACGCTCAAACTAAGAACCGCCGTACGTTCGTCGAGTCCTGCCGCAAACTCTTTCCAAGCTCGATCCAATCGACCGGCTACAGCTCTTACGTGTCCGGCTGCGTAGTGCTGCGTTTCGAGTAAACGACTGGCCATTGTTAGAATCTTGTTAATATTGACGTAAACGTTCATAGAACTCATAGTGAAATGCTTATGTTCTTCCTGCAAATTTTTGGCCAATTGATACGATCGACCAATCTCTACGTAATTTGCCAAAAATCCTTCCCTATTGTGACATATCCAATCGAACATTTTTTCACAATCTTGTTCAAAGAGTCTTAGTTGAAAACATTGATCCAATTTAAGTTTTTTAATATGCCACAACTGCAAAAGATGTTGTTGCGCGGCATGTACCGAATCCAAGTGTTGAATCACTAAGGTTGCCAATGCTCGTCCATCCGGATCGGTACCGCCAGTCGCCCCACTTTCGATGCTACCTCCTTCGCCACTGGTTGCACCGATACCTAACAACAGCCGCGTAAGCATGCGATAAACGTTTGTTTCGTTTTCAATTACTTTACTTTAATTTAATAATAAAACAGTGGTTCTTACTATTATCGAAACGTTGCAGTAGTCTTTGGCCGACAACTTCGATCTCTTCTACCGGAACTTTCATAATTTTCTTCTTCATTTCATTGTGCAAATCAATTCCGTGTTTTGCTCCAGCCACATCGTCGGCAAAATCATTGCGACTTAAATCTTCTTGCAAATCGTCCAATCTATCGAGAAGATCGGCCGCCTGCCACGTAAAATCCTCCACAGCGAGTCTCGTATCGATCCACTGAGCGTGATCGTATTGCAGAGATCCATCCAAATCAGCGGTCAACTGTGACGGATCGATTACTTTTGTCAAGGCGTCCAAACTTATAGTGTTTATCTAAAATTGATAAATATTTTTATTTATTTATTTATTTATTCACTAGAAACGTATTACCTTGTTTTAAAAACCTTACCTCAAAATTATACTTTTTTTGTTTAGCCAAAGTTGTTCGTTGCTTTTGCCAGAAATTCTCCGGTTTGATGATAAATGCGATATGAACAGAACGATGAAAGTGTTCGTGCAACACCTTGAACAGAGAAATTTAAATCGGTGTTACGCGTTTACGATTCGTGTACGAAAGTAATCGTTATCGCATTTAAATTTGTATAAAAAACGTCGAACAAGTTGTACGAAAATACAACCTTCAAAATAGGTTTAACAGAGTCCCAAGTAGCACCACGCATATCCACAACCACGGTGAACCGTAAACCTCTGACCTCATCGGTAGGTACGGTCAGAAGGTATTGCAAAAGACGACGATAGTCCTCGGGTTTTGCACGTTCGCGTCTCGGAGTGGTAGGAAAAACAAGTACAGGTCCGCCTCTACGATCTCGACCACCCGGTAGTATAGCCAAACGCTCTTGAAGCAAAGGCAAAACCTCGGCTGCTCTCGTCCCATCCATTTTCTCTCTAGTTGCTGCTGTTCTTTAATTAGAAGAAATCTAAACAATAAAATATCATCATATAATCATAACATATAATCATAAGGTATTAGACTTTTAGAAACAAGGAAAGACAGATACTTGTACGGATGTATTTAAAATAGCTTTCGTCGTCAACATTTTAAGTTAGGGTCTTACCCTAGGTAAAAAACCATTCAAAGTTAACTTTTACATCTATTTGTTTCAAAGGTCGATACGTTAAAGAGGAAAAAGTTGAAATATCCTGGTTCGTGGAGTCTGGTAGTATTTTTCATATCGTTTGTTTTACTGGATTTCTCGTTGAACAAAATAAACGATTAAATGTCGTTGAAATTTGTTGATTTTGAAAAATAGAAAACGACGACGTACGGTAAAATTTCAAAAGTCGCATGTATCCGATTAGCACCCGTAATGTTGACATATGATCGTTGTCGTTAATAACGGCAGCCAAGACAGCGATAAATTGTCCAATTGTAATAATTATTCGATAAATTACGGTGGAGATAGACTCGACTTGGACATTAGTCCGTTGTCACAACCGTCGAACCTGAAGCGAACCCTTCATCGTTGATTGAATTGCGACTATCACCACTGTCATATCATTGTCGTAAAATAACATTTAACTCTCGGTACATTCATCCAACGACGTCGTACGCCTAGTAATGAAGACCAGTAAAAATCAGATAGCTGCATTCGCTCCGAGATCGTATTGTTTCTTTTGGTTTGTCCGTTGACGTATCCTCGAATGTGATATGATGTAGATGGTAAAATTAGTGGGTAGATTGTACAATCGTAATCGTAATCGTAGTCGTAGTCGTAGTCGTAGTCGTCGTAGTCGTAGTCGTAGACGTAGTCGCAGTCGTAGTCGTAGTATCGTACGGTACGTAGCAACTAGCAGGCTAGCAGTCCTAGCACGTTTAAGTAAACCACGAGTCACAAATCACGAATCAGAGAGTACGGTTGACTCGAAATGAAAATTGTTTCTCTTACCCGTTAAAGATTACTTCGAAGAGACTTGATCCGCTCCGATATCGTTACTTACACGTTATACCAAGCACACATTTATTCGAAGAAACGTATCGAGATTCATATTTGTTTGCCGGCGTTGAAACTTTTGCAGTCGCGACGAATGCGAAACTGCAAAATTACTACCTGCCAATGGCAGCAATGGCAGTCTGCCATATTCGTACTTTGTACTGGTTCGAGTCGAATTTGGTCGAATCGAGTCGAATCGATCAGAATCGAGTTCCAACTCGATACAATCGCAGATGACGGTAGTAAGGCCAATTTGGACCATTCGCATGCAGCATGCAGAGGGGAATTTATTAGAATTTATTGAAATTGATGTTTTAGTTAGGCACGAGAATAGCAGGAGGCGCTAGTTGAAACGTTCGTGGTGTCTCCTACCAACCGGCTCGTAACTAAACTGTGTAAATATGCCTTTGGCCAAATGCAGTATAGTAATATCACAGCAATACTCGTTTTCACTGGGAAACGACTGGATGCGAAAGTTACCAGTGACCACAAGTGACCATCATCAGTGACTATAGAGCCAATGGAGCTGCACCTCGGGTTATGTCTTCTTCCGCACGACATAGATACGCAAATTGTCGATTGTTAGTCTAAAGATTAGACTTGCAATGATAATTACATGGTATCATTAACATCGTATTGTATGTCTACACATCGCTAGATCTAACCACGTCAAGATAAGAATAAATATTATTTTATCGTCTATAATGCAAATACCGCCCTATATGCATTACCACTCGTTCCGAACAATCCATGTACGATCACTTTTATTTTGTATTTTGTACATTCGCATATTTGTATCCAAGTTTAACACGTCTGCGTAGATATCGGTTAAATTATGAGCAATATTATATGTATTGTACATCGAATATATGTATGTATTTATGTATTTAGGTAGTTTGGTTCTAAATTGAAAGGAATAATGCAACGGCAACGGCACCGGCAATGGCACCGGCAACGGCAACGACAACAGCAACGGGGCAGCAACGCCTGCGCGTTTACTAGTAAACCAGAAATGGTGTATCCAATTCACCTTGTAATAACTCTCCTCTCCCCATAGTTTTGGCGGTGGGTGGGTGGTATGTTACATACATACGCTTACGCGTCGTTGAGGAACGTTAGCGATGAAGCTAGCGGTAACCTTCCTCGTAGCCGTGCCGTTAATCGTCGGTCGGTCAAACGCGCGGTCTTCTCGTCGTCGGCGTCGCCGTCGGGTCGTCAATTTTACAAACGCACATACGTTCTTCCGTTGGTTCGTTTTCTCGGTCGACCGACGCCGACGCCGACGCTGACGCCGACGCCGACGCCGACGCCGACATTCAGTCAATCGGATGTCACCATTCATTTCTTTTTGCGTGTTCCAGTGCTTTCGAGTCTTTGGCGATCGAGTACACGCGAGTTGTCGTGCTTGTGAAACGAAATGGCGAAAGAGAAGACGAACGATTGCGATTGTCCGATGTACAAAAATTCCTACCATTTTCGATGCAACGGTTGCGTCGAAACAGCCTTCCAGTACCGTGATCCGAATAAGATTTCGTTCTGATATGCAAAAACGAACAGTATGTCCATCGAGACGGAAAGAAGAAAAAGAAATTGGAAATTGTTCGAAAGCGCGTACCACCACGAGACGCTGACAACGAGATGTTTTCTTTTATTACTCGGTTTGACTACAGCAGGATTTTGCAATGCGAAACAACAAGCAGGTGCGTGTACCGACTTGATCGTCTTTTTCATTCGGCCATGACAATATAACGACAACAGCAGCAACAACAAACAACAACAACAACAACAATAACAATAATAATAACAACACGAAGAGCATTCGCTGTTGTAAATCGATTCGAAGAAGTAAGGGCGCAAAGCGGTGTTTGTTTTGTATGTACAGTATACACGCGTATGTCAAATAAAACGCGCGCGCGTAACACTACGTTTACAGAGAACGAAAGTAAATCTGGTAGTTGTATTCGTAATAATAGTACTGTATACTGTCAAAGTTTTGTACCGTACGTTGCATAATTGTACAACCGCTGGTAGCGAGAAGATAATCGTATTTTATATGGTGACAACACGGATCGATAAGAAGGCATTTGGGCAGTCATCGGAACCATTATCGACCATTTGGTGAAGCACCGTACCGACGAGCATGCGCGTTAAAGTATATAAATTAAAGAAATAACGAAACAAGTTGCAAATAGATGATTCACGTTTTGCTAACGAAACGATCAAAGTAAATGCGTCTCTTTTTCATTTTTGTAATTATATAAAATCGAAATGGCGTCGTGTCGATAAAATATCTTTTTTCGTATACCACACGCGTGTCGTATCGTTTCGTTTCGTTTCGCAGCATGTAAAGTTGAGCGGTGGATAAGTTTTCCTATTAAACGAGATCTAGGTCATGAATGATTTCTCGTTAGCGTTGCGTATACCTACCGTAATAATTTACTCGCAGATACTGATGGATTTCAACAAAGTTGCAAACTCGAAGGTCTGCATCCACTTTTGATCGTTACCTACAAGAATATCGCGATATCCGTAAGTGATAACAACACCCATCGTTATAGTACTCGCGATGCGCGAGTATACATGTATGCGTATGCTCGACTGTTTGTTATCAGGTAGATAAAATTACTGTGCCGCATGGGGAACGGGTGACGATAAGATGCAGGGAACTGGGTAAATACAAACTCGTCGGTGATTCGTTGCTGCATTGCCGTAACGCGAGTTGGAACGGAAAACTACCCTCCTGCATTCCGACAACCGCAATCTCAAATTATACCGGTGAGTAGGTAGTCGAAGATAGTCGTTGGCTTTTGAACTTTGTCGAAAATCGAAGACTCGAATTTGTTGGAATAATACGATATACAATTATAAAATTCGACGAGGGAATTATTATTAAAGATTGCAAAAGTTTAAAGTTGTCTCAACAAAGAAGAATCGAATCCTCGTATAGCCATTCTCCTCTGGTGATTGTTCGAGGAGTAACAGAAGATGTGCCGCCAACGATCGTGTTTGGATTACCAGCCGGCTCGGCTGCCGTCGAACCGTCGGGTGCTCTTGCAGTCTTTCCGGGGAGCATTCTTCATTTGGAGTGTCTATTCACTAGGAAACTTGGTAATCCAGAATGGACTTGGACTTCGACGTTTCGTCAATATTTGACCGGTGAGTATATCGATCGTCGTCGTCGTCGTCGTCGTCGTCGTCGTCGATGTTGATCGAAAAATTAGAGCCGGGCACCGTTGCATCGTAATCATCAAAGATCGTTTGAAATGAAATGTATTTTGATTGGTTGCAGGATGGGCGATCGCCGCTCGCGAGAGAGATTGGAAGTATCGGTTATCGATATATTACGCGAAAGCTCAAGATTCGGGTGTCTACACGTGCTCTACACCACGTGGACTATCAAATTCCATCCGTGTTCTCGTCGTGGGTAAGTTCTTTTTTTTCGCGACTATTGTTACGTGCTGGTTTTTCTTCGGAAACGAAAAGATGACAAAAGAGGATGAAATTGTTGACAAAATTATTTAACCCTTTGACTGCTACCTCGGGAACTGCGCTTCTATTTCTGTCTTCAATACATTATTATAATAAGTGAAATGTGTTTAGCGCGATACCGACAGCAAGCCTATCGGAAATTGAAACGCGCCCACGTATCGTTAGTCTTGCACGTTTCACCTTGCAACGTTACAGATGTTCAATGCCCAGTTTTAAGCCTACCCGAACCACCGTTGATCGGAAAGATCCAAGGGGCGCGAATGGGTCACGGAGCAGTCTTCGAATGTCCTGCCAGCTATAGGCTAGAAGGTGCCGCTGGTATAACGTGCCAATACAACGGTAAGAGATCGCAGACAAGAATTGGAGTTTGAATCGATATTCGAGGAAACACAATCATCGACTCATACTTGTCGACATACTTGTTGCAATGTTCCCATTTTCTGACGACGATGACCTATGTTGTTAGGTAAATGGTCCGGTGATATGCCACGATGCGAGACAATCAAATGTCCAGCTATTAACACATCTACCGACATATGGCTACAACTTGTCGAGTACAATAATACCTTTGGCGGTAAAGCTGTATTCGCTTGTATGTGGGGACAGAAGCTATCGGGATCGCAAAGCGTAGAATGCAAAGCCGATGGTTCGTGGAGTGGAGATATGCCGAGCTGTACGGGTAAGCCGACAACTCTCATCTTCGTCTTTATAGTTTCTACTCGTACCGTACGTCAGGCTCAGGCTACCTATACCAAACATAAATCCAATCGCTTACCGTACGATATATCACTTTCGTTCAATTGAACGGAAATTTTGTATACATTTCTTTTCTCACCAAATGCAGCACGAGTTGTGGGTAGCGCGAATTAGATCTCGATAAACATTTTTCGTCGAGTTTAGCCAAGGTTCGTTTCTAGTTCCTAGCGTATAGGTACATATAAGAATATCTGGCGACATCGTGTTCTATACAGAAATTACCTGTCCGGCACCATCGATACCAAAGAGTGGACATATTATCGAGCAAATGCATCGGCAGCACACATCCTTGGGAAGAAAACAACATCGTCGGAGTCGTGTGTACAAAGTCGGTGCTCTCGTTCGATTCGCTTGCTCACCGGGACATGAACTTTTAGGCAAGGCTTCTATAATATGTACCGAAAATGGAACCTGGTCTCATTCGTCGCCAGTTTGTAAGTTTTCTTTTCTTCTGCGAATCGTACTCGTATTTTTCCTGCTTTTCATAATATCCGCAATGGATGTCGATATCAAATAAATTTCCCACGATCGAATCGAATCGAATCGAATCGAATCGAATCGAATATATTTGTTCGAAAGCGATTTCAACAAGCTCGATTCGATTTCCAGGTGAAGTGAGATGTCCTTATCCCGGCGATCCGCCACATGGACGAATCGCACCACTCAAGTATTGGTACAAACCTGGGGATAACATTCAGGTAACGAAACATCAAGTCCAACGAAAGAAAACTCAAATACGTGTCGTTTCATAAATCCTTCGTTTTTTCGTTTCTTCGTTTACGATCAAACGGAATTATGTACACAAGTTCGAATACGATACATGTATACGTATAACCCATCGATTTTGAGCAAATTTATCTATCGTCCCAATTATTCACTAGGTAACCTGCTCGCCTGGATACGTAACACCCCTGGAGCCTGTTCGAAAACCAACGTGTCGAGAAAACGGTATTTGGAGTGCGCCACCGCCTCCTTGCAGATCGTACAAAGATGTTTAAAACGAACAACTTCCGAGTAGATCGATGTTGAAAATCGATCTTTTATTAAATTTTCTCAAATTTCTGTCAAGGTTCGATATGTACATACATCGTATACAGACACGGTTCTGAGATGCAAGATATCGATTATTCGATAGTCGTGAAATAAACGGTACGTAGTTACGTACATATCAATCGAGCTTTCTGTTTCTCGTATTTTACCATTCGTCGACATTTTCTTTGATATTACTCGAAACAATTGACGAACATTTCGAATGATTTCGGCTCGAGGTTAGACTCACCAATTTGACCCATCGAATATATAACGACGAATAAACATTTTTAATGACCATAACGTCGTCATCGTCATCGTCATCGTCATCGTCATCATCATCGTCATCATCGTCATCGTCATCGTTATCGTTCTAGCCCTTGCTCTATCGCAGTAAACGGGAAAACGAGACAATTAATGAAGGAGGAAAAGAATGAAAGCGTACAAAATCTACAATCTACATACATACATTAATCGATACACGTATGTGCAATAAATGAACGCGATATACAGAGATTGAACGATACCTAATCATCCCAACATTTAAAAACATAGATTTTCGCAATTTTTTCCTTGTAAGTGATATACATACATATAGATGTAGCCATATAAAGCTTAAGAATTTAAAAGATTCCCGCATTAGTCTTCCGCGGGGGTCTTTTCAAAGTTGTTTAGCTATACGTGTCAAATAAAGTTACGTTATTCTCTAAGATTAAAAATTCTTATCGACTTCCTTGACAAATGTCTTTGACCTCGTACCTGAAAACACAGTATCTCGTTTCAGATAACATTCTATTGTATAACGATCGGACGACTCGCGACGAGTAATCCGTGATAAAAACAAATCGCATTCGCGTGCTATACTTGCGAAATGTTTGCCAGTAAACGAGCCGAGATATCTCGTGGAATAAAGGACGAAAGATGGTCAACGAAAGACAAACTGGAGCAATATAGAGGGATTCTAAAATTGCACGGTTGGACAATATACTATAGTACCACGTACTACGAACCATGCACCAACAAGTGGAGTGATGGGGATTACGGACACACATGTAATAAAGTAGTAATAATTTATAATAGGTATACTCACACCCATCGTTCCACTGGCTGGTATGGAAAATTTATTGTTATTCGAATCTTAATGAGCTTAGCTTAGACGTCTATGCTGCGCATTCTCTCATTCTCTGGCCGTATACCTATATCTTTCCATACTTTTACTTGTGCTTTCGGTTTTGTTTGTTTGATTCTTTCTTTCTAGACATTTTTTAATTCGTTCTGTTTAGCAAATAAAATTGAGTGAGTCCCGAAATGCGTGTATAGGTCGCGAAAAGAAGTTACGAACGCAAGACGCTACGAAACTAAAGAAGAGAATATCTTGGCAATTGACTTTATTCCGAGAGGACGTAAAGAGATATCGTCGAATCGTAAGCGAAACGGTGAACGGAATCGCGAAAACTCGTACGCACAGTTTGTTGCGAGATCGGAAAGATTTGCAGTTCAAGTGGCATGGCTGCAAAGTAAAGGTAAGCGAAAATTATTGCAAGATTACCGGTGTCTGTTGTGTCGGTGATGAAGCGTAGTTGTTCGATCGAACGACTTTCAACTATCGGAATGTGACGTTTGCAGTACATTTACGACTCTATTTACGAAGAGAATCATCGAAAACGTCGTCAACTGGATAAACTTCGTTACGAGAAAAGAAACAAGATGAAGCGATGTTTCGAACTACAGGTAATCGCGTAACGCGACGCACGTTAATGCTAAAATGCTGGTTTGCGTTTACACGTGTACTTGGTTGTACTACATAACATTGTAAGGATACGTGATCTACGTGATACAGTTGGAATATGCGGAACTATACAACGACTACGCGCAAGAACAAGAAGAACCATGGGCTCAGGATCAAACGCAGCAACAACTCGTTACACGTTATCAGCAATCTACTGCGAAACAAAATGCAGCAAAGGCTATAAATATAACGTACGCTTCTATGCTTGGAATCTTAAAAAAGGTGCGAGTCGATGAAATATTATAGTTAGAGGCGATTACGCGTATAGGTTAGATATAGTATAGTATACATAGTATATCGGATTTATCGTATCGATGTAAATATATTTCGAGTTGGACAGGATGCTATACACCACGAAGCACTGTTGAACGCGTTGAAACAAGATCGGCGAAATCAATGCGAAATAATATTCGAAGCAACGATAATGGGTCAACTCGCGGTCGAACAGTCGGATGACATCCGGTATAAATGTAAACAAATTACTCGAAAAGTTTGGGATAACATGAAGGAAAGAGAACGTACGTTAACCCTCGCTCGCGGTCAGGTCCAAGACCTATGGTCGTTTGCGCAATCGTTGATACGAACCGAAGTAAGTTGCTACCAGCTACGTGATACGAATCGAACTGTACAAGAATCAAAGTCGAAACAAAGAAACCTAAAGCTTAATCTGTACGTCGCAGAGTGAAACAATGTTCACCGTGGGAATTGCGCGTGCTGCGAATGCATCGAACCCAACGCTAGAAAAGCAAATAAAATCTTTGGAAAAAATATTCGATAAAGTTAAGGAATCGCTACTTGTACGTTCTTATCGAGAATTGCTATCCAGGTATTGCCATTTATTTTTTAAGAAAACGTTCTCCCCAAAACTTTCTTGTGCCCGGCCGTACATAAAAAGTGATAAAAAGTATCGAACACGAGATGAAAAAGCTATAGAAAAATGGAAAGTTTCTCTTGTTTTGAATTCAAAGTATTTCGATATCAGAACACGGACTGCTGATCTCGTAAAGCGTATATGGACAAAAGCCGATCGTTGTCGCGTAACTTTCTTTCGTTCTCGTATATTCCGATTAGACTGGAGGACCAAACCAAACAAAGAACACGATTGCTCGAGCAATTTGATCGTAACATAAAAGAACGCGAATCATTGTTGAATCAGAAGAACGACGCATTGTCCACTCTCGCGGAAGTGAAACACACTCTTGTGGCAGGGGTGGAAGAGTAAGTAACGCTATACTTTTACGCTTTGGATCGTTAAGGTTAATGTTAACGTTGGATAACGGACAAAACACGGCTTCATTCGGTTACAGATACGACGCGGACAGAAATATTCTACTGGAACAAATCGCGATTCAAAAAGAACGCGAACTCGAGCACAGAAAGTCGAGGAAAGATCATGGTGAATTATTAATGGATATCAGAGCTGCGTTACAAAGTATGGTGGCCATGTTGGTTTGCGTGAGAAGGGGAGGAGTTAAAATGCTAAGAAAACAAACCGATAAAAGGCCAACGAGGGACGAAAAAGATGATACGAATGAATTAGAGCTCTACTTACCCGTAATAGAAAAAATGGAAACGGAAGGTAAACACCGAAAAATGGTTAGCATAGTTGAATTAATAGGAAAGAAAGATTTCAAAATACCGCGAAATCCCATTCGTACAAACACGTCTAACCAAGCCAAAATATAGTTTTCTTTTACACCTTCGCATCGCGCGCATATATGTATACAGGGTGTCTCAAAAGTCGGGAAGGAGCCGGAAATGGGGGGTAGCTGAGACGATTCTGAACAACAATTTCCTTTGCAAAAATGTCGGATGGGGCTTCGTTAAGGAGATATTAAGCGAAAACCCCGACCAATCAGAGCGCGCGTAGACCGTTCGAGCAGCCGCGGTAGCGAAGGCTACGCGCTAGGCGGCAGTGTCAATGTCCTTCGATGCACGTCGAGTCGCTTGTTCGCGTACATGCGCGGTCGTCAGCGTCTGCTACCGCGTCCGCTCGAACGGTCTACGCGCGCTCTGATTGGTCGGTGTTTTCTTTTAATATCTCCTTAACGAAGCCCCATCCGACATTTTTGCAAAGGAAATTGTTGTTCAGAATCGTCTCAGCTACCCCCCATTTCCGGCTCCTCCCCGACTTTTCGGACACCCTGTATATGTATATGTGTATATATATATATATAAATATAGGTTTGGCGTTATTATCGACCGTAAGTCGAAAAGTAGGAGCACTGTTTGGTATGAGTAACTTCGAATTTGACAAAGATAGAGAAGACAGAGCAAAAGATTTATATCAAACTTACGTCTCCGACTATCATTCGAGATTAAAGTTCGACAGCCAGAAATTGGAGCCAACGGGTAAGCGGAATCGTTAGATAAACGTACGTATCGTTTGTTGTATCGCGGATGTGTAGCGCATCAACGATCGTAAACGATACCACGAGAAAAATTAGAATCTCTTTACTCTTTTGACTACATCATTTTTATACGATGCATTCGTTAGGTTTATTTGTCGAGCATGAAGCTATCGATTCTTCGATACCAACACGTGCCGAGATCAAGTTAAGAAGCAAACAAGCCGTAGAAACCTATTTGCGACTAGAATGATGTCTTACTCTTCTCATTCATCTGACAAATCATTAAATAACGGTATGGATTAATTTAAGAAAAGTCTACGAAGCAAATCTGGATTGTCTTTCCTATGATATACATACACAATTTGTTAACAAAACTCTTTGTATCGTATATAGTAGTAGTAACTGTGCTATATCATTCCTTTTATTTATTTATGTATTCATATTTTTTTTTCTTTTTTTTTTATAACACATTATTTCATTTCAAGTCATTAACTCGACCCCATCCCAAACGTTCCTTTTTCATTTCCGTTTTTAGCCAAGAGGGTAGATCCTTGTCGAGAGCATATGCATTGGGATATTTCAGAGGTGGTTTTGGTACTTTAAAAGGATGAACGTTTTTTAATTTTCTTAATAGATATTCTTTCATTATCTCTTTGGGATCTCTGTACCTGTCCATATATAGATTAAATGCTTCTTTCAATGGAAACCATTTCTGCGGTTTGATGTACGGTTTTGGAAAATCATACTGAAATATCGGTTCTTTCGTATCTGCAAAGGGTCAAGTTAGAAAGCGTATAACATTTGTAAAAGTTGAAACTATCACGATAGCGATACACACCTAACATGGAATGATAAAACTCCGTCACCGTGGGATCCCAATCGCTTTGATAAAATGCTAAACCAGCCGGAGTAAGATGGTCCTGATGTTTACGATAAAATTCCAATGTACTCCAGTTGCGTTCGTTCAACTGTAAACTACGATGGATATAAACAATGTAATTTAAAGATGACAAGAACGGATAGTTTATTATTCTCTTTATCGAAATTGTCGAGTTACCAAGGTTGATTCTTTTTGTATTCCGTGTAATCTATACGCCGCGTTTGCTTATAAAGCACGAATATGTACCGATAATAACCGACACCTCTAACTGGAATCGGTCTTAAGTAATCCATTATTTGCTCTCCACATTCCAGTTTGTTCTCAGGAATATTTCCACTGAAATAAAAAGTATCGTTGAGCGTTAGTGTTATCGGTCGCTTCGACGCGCGTTGGCAAATGATGAGAATCGTGTTTGCTCACAGAAACCAATGGCAGTACTCGTCCTCTGAATTTTGCATGTTGCCATCCGGCGTAGACATTACCAGTGTCCATAGTGTCCCCGTTTGCGCTTTGTATTCAACGACTGGAGGCTTGCACGCTTCTTTAGGTTTTATAACATTTCCCTTATGTACTCCAACAGACTTATCGTCGTCGAGATTATAATTAATTTGTAATGGTACAACAGGTGCAAAATATGCATCGCCGAACAGATGTTGAAAAATTCCGTAATGCTCGGCGATTCTACGAATGTCAAACGGACTATTCGTTTCTAACCAACTCTCCTTTACGTAATTTAAATCGACAAACACTACAAAAGATGTACACGTTATTATTGTTGTAACGTCGTATAATATTCGTACGCATATTATTAGAATGGTACATTTGCTACGTACACGATCTATTTCTCGATCGTCTCTCCATTTCGGGATCCGATCTTATAGCCGTCCTCTTAGTCCACCAAATTTTTTTGACATCCTTGGACGGTTTTGGTACGGCAAAACCTATGTCTACTTTAAACGATACTTTTGGATCCTCTCTGTTTAAGGCTAAAAGGAATGCTATTAGAAATTTGTCGATCTAACAAACATCGTTCTTTGCTTACATTCGAGTCGCTGCTTTAGGGTACGAGCAATCATCGGTGGCTTCCCTCGTATACGATGTCCATGTCGAATTTGTTCTATACGAATTTTGATACGCGGCAGAAAATCTTTAGCGTATATTTGAAAAATTTTGTTCGACATGACTGAATAATTCTGAACAAGTATTAAGAAGATTTAACGATTTAACAATTCTTCCATCAAAGTTGCAGTCTCGTTTAGCCCGATCCTGTGTTTATTGCCGTTGCTAGTATAGCAGCACTGAGCACTGAGCAGCACTGGCAATAGCGGTAATGCTGCCAATTAGTGGCTACTACCAGTAGCAGTAGGCTAAGCTCTCGTATTAAAAGTTGGTAGAAAGTTTGTAGCGCCGTGTGGGAAAAATTCAGCCAACTAAAATGTGGAGCGAATGTGCGTGTATGCATAGATGTATATACAGTGGCGAGTTTTTTAAATTGCTTTAAATTATTTAAAAAAAAAGTAAACCAGACAAAGTGTAGACGCAGTTGAAAGGATTTCCGTCGTTTCGGAACATATAATTTTTCCTTTCTTTTAAACAATTTAAAGCAATTTAAAAAACCCGCTACTGCGTATACACGTATGCATACAAGCGCATGCGCTCGACATTTTAGTTGGCTGAATTTTTCCCACGCGGCGCTACAAACTTTCTACCAACTTTTTACGTCAACTGTGGTTTACTGGTACGATTGCGCTTGACTGTGCTTGACCAAGTGCCGTTTGGTGCCGTTGTGCCTGCCATCTGTTGCCATCTCTCGATACATCTGTCAACATCAACGGCATCGAAAGTAAGTATAGCAACTTGTATTGTTACAAACAAATTTCATATTACCATAAATATAAGGAAAGGTGTATATCGAAATTTTCTGTATTTCGATCGCGAGCGTTTCAAGTATATTTTTTCAAGCCTAAATACTGAAAGACAATAAACTAATAAACAAAGCACAAGTTTATGGTTACGGGTTACGAAGAACCAATGAGATTCGCGCAGTCCTGCAGCAAACGCAATTTTTGATCCGTTGGCTTTAGCGTCCGAAGACGAAGAAAATGTCCGATAAAATCGAAGAAACGACCGAAGAGGACAACTCGGTTACGATGTTGGATGTACTACGGGAGGAAAAGCAATTGGAGGAAGACGCTTATGCAGTCTTGGGCGCATCCGATGACAAGAATTGCACTTATAGCAAGGTTTCGTTATATCAGTATCAACTATTAACATTATCAATGTCAGATACGATCCAAGTATAAATAGTTTAGTCGAACCGTTTCTTCAATGTTTTCAGGGATATACGCGGCAGGCACTTTACGCTTGCAAAACGTGTTGTCCAGAATCGATACGAGCTGCTGTTTGCCTGGCCTGCAGCTTTCATTGTCACGAAGGTCACGAATTGGTCGAACTTTATACCAAAAGACATTTCAGGTGCGATTGCGGCAATTCTAAATTCGCAGGACAAAAGTGTAACTTGGACGTGGTACGTTTGATATAATATTTCTATCTTTTGTTACAACTAGACGTTTTCGTTGGTACTCGATGCTTGTAATTCTAATCGATCGTTTGTAGGCAAAAGACTCTGCAAACTCTGAGAACCGTTACAATCACAACTTTGACGGGCTCTATTGCATTTGCAAGAGACCGTATCCAGATCCAGAGGACAACGTGAACGACGAAATGCTGCAGTGCGTAGTTTGCGAGGATTGGTATCATTCCATGGTAATGCATTTACCGTGCATTTTCATTACAGCTTCCGTAATCTGATTTCGAATAATTATTACAGCATCTAGAATGCGAAGAAGGCATGCCGGTAGACGGAGCTTACGATGAAATGATTTGCGCTGGATGTATGCGGAAAAATGAGTTTCTTTGGAATTATGCAGCGAAATACGGGGGTAATTATTAAGAGAGAGCATTCCGTCACTACCGTTGTTTTGGTTCGTGATCGGTTAGATGACGACCTCTAACATTATTCATTCGTCTGTATCGTAGTGTTTGCGAAGAGAGAAATTTCATCGACCGGAACGCAAGTTGAATGTATCGACATCGAAAACCAGCCTAAAGGATGTACGATGCCACGAAAGGATTCTGTAAACAAGGTGTCGTCGAAAGGCAGCTGTTTCTGGTCCGAAGGCTGGAGAGCTGCTCTTTGTACGTGTAAGACCTGCACGATGGTATGGCTTTTTCCTTACCTACTCTGAATTTTTTTCTTTTCGTACCGTTAATCGATTTCTTGTATTTTCTTAAGCTTTATCAAGAGAAAAATGTTACGTTTCTTCTCGACCCAACCGATAGTGTACACGCTTACGAAGAAGCGGGTAAAATTAACAGTCAAGAATCGCGGTACGAAAAAGGTATGAAGGCTCTCGCTTCTTTAGGTCGCGTCGAACAACTGACAGCCATCGAAGGTAAGGCGATCGAGATACGTTGTCGACGAATCGTTTTCCGTTGCGAGTGATTATTTATATCTGTTGTTTCGTTTCTTTCTTTGTTACATGTTACGTACACAGAGTACAATAATATGAAGGAGCGATTGAAACAATACTTGCAGAAATTTGCTGAAAACAAAAAAGTGGTACGAGAGGAAGATATAAAGGAATTCTTTTTAGAAATGGAGTCAAAAAAGCGGCCAAAAGTCGTGGTACCGACATACTGTCGCTGAAATAAATTAATCAAGTATCCTTTATTTGTTTTCTACAGAAAAAGTCGATGTATTTTCATTACGAACTACACTACTCATTCTTTGTATTTTTCATTCAGTCATAGACAATTTTTCTCGCGATGTCGTATTATAATCATATTATTATTCTTATTCTTATTCTTATTCTTATTATTATTATTATTGATATTGATATTGATAGTGATATTGATATTAATATTATCATTGATTCGTATTTAATATATCGAAGTTATTCGCGTAGCTTGCAATTAATCGTGAGGTATTTGTGATAAAAAGAAGAAGGAAAATGTTTGGGTATTTTTGTAAAACCTCGAATCGTACGATCCGTTTCGATTCCACTCTTTTATTCGATCGAAAGGCCAATTTTACGTTGACATCGTAAGCTTTGTTTTCGATTGATAATCCCTTTCTTTTCGGATTTTGAAAAAGTGTATCTGAATAATTTTGTATACAATTTTAAATTTGTTTACAATCTATTCATTTTTACCGACAGTAGGTTAAATAATGAAATTTACTTTTTTTTTTTTTTTTTTTTTTTTGACGATTACGTCCCCGGGTCGCATCCGGGGATTGGATCTAGCACTGGATCGAAGCTATACGACGCAAACAACAACGAATAAATAGCGAGATTCAAGGTAACGGTGAAATTGAATTACGCGAAGAGTGTGGTGACGAGGAAACGTAAACATCGAATACTAGTATCGCACGTAAACGCAAACAAGTGTGCGAGTTGACGCGAAACGAAAGCAAGTATAATTGTCGATAAAGTCGATTAAATTCCTTATTTAAGGAAGGAAGGAAGAAAGGAAGGCAGATAACTTTATTCGAGTTTACAAAGTAGAATTGGTCGTCTCGCGGTTGTGCAGCTCCAAAGGTATCACGAGTATCGGATCCGTAGAATTTGGTTTGTCCGTGTAAATGGACCAGGTTCTGTTTACGCAGTCAAAGATACCTGATAGAAAGACGATTCGATCGATAAGTAAATAGAGGCGACGAGTAATAATAATACGAAAAACGCGTACCAGTGGCGATGGTTTTCACATAGTCGTCTGGTTTAATTTCCTGATAAACTCTGTACTCGTTGTCCGTCTGATCGCTCAGAATGTTTGCAACATCCTCGCGAGATTTCGCGGGAGGATGCTTACAGATCGTCTCCATTCTCTTTACGCTGCTGTCTATAATGATACCTTGGACTTCTGGAATGTTCAATCGAAGATATCTGAAAATTCGGTAGGATTTTTGGTAGACCGATTGGATAATGGGTGTCGCGGACAAGTACAAGTACCGGTAAAACATGTTTGCGCGCGTTCCTTGGTTTACTCACTTGTTACAGTGGGCGGTATTTTCTCCAGGACCGATGGTTAAGATGTTCAATTGGGATTGCGTGTCATCGATTTTGCATGGACCGATCTCGGCGTTGTGAAACATTCTGTCTCCTTGTTGCGTTAAAAACGTCATGTTTACCGAGAATCCTTCGGCCGCACCGAAACCGTCGTTTTTCAAAATTTGTTGAGCTTGCAGATAATTCTCAGCGGCAAGTAAGCCTCGGGTTATAAAGTACCTAGCTGCTTAACGGAAATTCGGTTGTTTAAGTTGCATAAAGTAACGCATAACCATACGATACGCGATAGAGAAGTCTGACACGCTGAAATGGTATAGACTAGTATACATACATGTATACATGTAGTCTGATTGTGAGAAGGCTTCGCGGATAGGATAATGTACTTACGCGTTTTGCCGGACCTCAGATTCGCAGCGCTAAGAGTATTGACGGTATAAACGAGACCGTGATAATTGTAACCCATCGTGTATCCTGGCAAAAAGCCGGCATAGCTCAAAGACGTGAATTTTTCCTCTTTGCAGCCTGGTTCAAGCACGTGCGCGGAAACCAGGTACCAATAATTTAAAGTTTCGCCAAGCGCGTCTTCGTTATGTCCTAAAATTTCCTGTTTAAACATTCGAATTTAATGAAAATTTCGTTGAGAAAAAAAGTGGCAAGTTTGCGACCACGAATACGAACGCAAAGGTAATAAATATAATAATAAATAATAATTGGTTGGTAACAGTTATTTCGGTCGCTTATCTACCTGTCCTGGCTGATTACATATAATGGTCGAACAACCGACCGGTAACTCGTTCCCTTGTGCTCCTCCGTTTGCTACGTTTGGTACAATGTCGTCCAAATGCATCAAAAACAGCTGCGAAACAAGAAAAGAATTTCCGATGTAGCGTCGATTTAGCGTCGCATCTAAATGTAACATTATAACATTATCCTAATCGAAAATCGAGCGATCGATATCGACTTTAGTCGACGCTATCGACCGTACCTTATGAAAAGGAACGTTGGCTCCATCGGACGTTCCTTGGATTTCCCTAAGGTAACCGGGAAATTGCTGTTGTACGCAGCTCAGAGTTTCCTGGTAAATCTTGTTGCCAACAGCGGTCTCGTAAAGCGGTAAGTACGTTTCATTGAGCGGTCGATATACGTTAACGTACCGTTGAATCAATCCGGAAAATGTACGGCCCTAATGGGAAAAGATATGTTTACGTTTCTCTTGTTAATAGCTCGCGTTCCAAAACTCGTTCCTCGTTATATCGAGTATCGAGTATCGAGTATCGAGTCGATCATCGATTCAATGTGCCGAAAACGAAATCAAGTGTCGCGGGAGTGTTGCGTTGACCGAAGCCCCTTCAGCGAAAACGCGAGAAACCTGTTGCTAGAAAAACTTGCTATATATCATTTTACCGAACAACTAATACACCACCGTATGGAGTCATGTATTATATAAGTAACGTTGCGCAACGTATTCAATCTCTTGGAAACAAGGTGCGAGAACGATTCGCAGCTCATGTATCTCGATCTCTCGATCTCTCGTTGCGACTCTACTCTACTTTACTCTTTATTTCCTCTCTTTTTCCTTCTTTAGCTTCCCTTGATCCTCCATATGTATGTACGTATATACGCGCGAAAAAATCAATCGTTGAAATCACATTTCAAGAGTCCTTATTAAACGAATGATCGAAAAGTGAGAAATCCTGAGAACTGGTTACCTCGAGCATGAGATTGAAATTGAAAAGTTGCCGGTTACGCGTTTCAGTTGACACGCAACGATGCGTTCGATTATATGTACATACATACCTACGTCTAGTTAAGAAAGTAAACAGACGGGATGTAATTAACAAATTTAGACACACTTTGCATTCGTCTTATCTCCAAAGTAGTCGATTTCCTTTGGAACAGAGAGGCGGAATCGATCGTGAAATCGTTTGTAAATCAAATAAGAATCGGTAAGAGCTGCTCGAAATCCTGCCCGTTAATTATGTAATTTCTCACAATGAAATATACATATACATATATGTATGTATACGTATGTACGTCGTATAGTGGTACTCGTAACAGACGACTCACGAGTATTCGACGACAACGTTTAAACGAATCTAATTAAAAAAATTGAATTCTTACGATATCGAAGCCAATGTCGTAATGAGTGCCTCTGGTATGAATTACGGGAACTGTCTGCCTTCTCCCAATATTCTTCGACTCGATCATGTTCTCGGAAGAATATTCCAGCGTAGTCATACTTTGATCAACCATCCTCGTCTGTTTCGAATTACAGTAGATAAATTTATCGTTAACGAGAGCAGTTGTCGTTACAACTACACATAATTTCGCTAATATTTCGCTACACGCGGCGTTTACTCGTTGCCGTTATCTTTTCCACTTGTCCTTTTCTCTCAAACATCATTCAAATGCGGTTCGATACGTCGCAACGATACGTTTATACATCTTGTTCTTTAGTATCGTTAAAAATCCCATTTTTCTCATACAACGTACCCCCCCACCCTCTGCCGTCGCTCGCTCGCTTGCTCGGTATCTCTCTTCCTCTCTTTGTTTAGGCACACGCATGTCGTTGCGCGCGCTAGAAAATACAAAAATGATCACCGACGATAACTCGCGATCCCATACATTACAAGATGCCCAACAACACACGGAATTAATGATTAGAAACGTGCCCGATAAACACCAAACGATACGATTCCTTTTTAAATACATACAGCGACCGGTGTATTGTTTCGACTATTTTCTTTCAATTTTATGTCGTATGTTTAACTCGTATACGAAGCATTAATATTTAGTCAAAACTCACGAATCCCGAACAAACAGAAGGACATTGTAATTCGTATCTCGATAAGCGAAACGCGAGTGAAAAATCACAGAAAGTGGACGATGCCGTGCGAAGAGCGCGATTCGGATTCGAATTCGAATTCGAATTCGGCAAACATACCTGCGGTTACTTGGACGCGTGAATCTTTCACTCTTTTAACGCGACGGTTTTACGCTTTTCGTGTGAATAGGTTGCACGTGTCGCGATATCAACTATCCAAATATGAACATTTATAAAAAAAAAAAAAAAGGAAAATAATTGGAAAGAAATAATCGTAGACGTGGTTGAAACCGCGATGAACGTCGCGCAACTGACGGTTCACGATCGGCGTCTCCGCTACAAACACTGTAAGTCTGTCTAATCTACCTTTTATCGACTTCCATCGATTAGCCGAGTTGTGCGACATAGATAGTCGCGAGTCACCTCCAGGGGGAAAGAATTACCTGACCTTCCGTTTAGAAATGTATTGTACTTTACCATTACCAGCAGCAATCGCGTGACCGCCATGCGAACCCTTATCTTTCTTTCAAACATCGTATTCGTTCCGATTCGATATACTGTATGTATAAGCATATGCATCTATCGATCGAATCGAATCGTCTCGAATCGAACATTGCGTCGTTCGGTCATCAGCAGTTGACGTTCAAAGAAATCTACGATGCAAAGTAAGGGATATCATAGCTCCATTCTCGGTCAGTTGATATATTTAATCAAATGAAAACAGCAAGAAACTCGTCGAAAGCAAAAAGTAATTTATTATTCCTAACGATGGGATTTTTACTCGTTACTCATTTGTCAAAGTAACGAATAACGCGTTTGCATGGCGCCCCTTGATCCTCGATAAGAATCAGGCTGCAATTACTACCACATTTTCTCCCGTTTTTATCGAAACATCTAAGTCGCCTAATTCGTAGGCTCGATTTTTTCACTAGGTCTCTCCTACGTATATCATACAACGCATCGTTTTCTTTTTCTTTTCCACTTAATCTAATCGTGATATCCTATTAATTACGATATATGTATAAAAATACGACATGTGAAACTATTACAAAAATAACGATATTCTCCAAGACGCCAAGTTTCAATTTCGTCGGAATTTTAATTTAACGCGACGTAACATCGGTCAAATATTACGATACGATACGATATTAACTGCCTCGTGAAATCCCACGATCTATAAATAAATAAAAACAGTACGGTATACCACGATCTTTCGTAGCTAAACTATCGAAACTCTAAAGGAAAACGTACATCGTGCAGTCAATAATATTATACGTTTTGTCGTCTTGTAGACTAAATTTTATCTTTATCGGGACGGGAAAGCGGAAACAAATAAATTTAAATAGAGCAATGTATCAATGCTGACGGCGTTATCGCATTAACGCAATTATAATGCGATAACGATACAGCTTCGTCTGTTCCTTTTTCAAAACGGACTTATCATCTTTTCCTACCTCCGCATATGAATATACATACATCTTTTACGATTAATCAAGTCGAGATTTAAACGTTCAATATTTACATTAAAATTGTGTCACGCGTCGCGTGTATTTGCACGTACGTACACATATTATACGTATCTATATGTTATGTACCGTCTCCTTTACGAATCGCAAATACTATCGCTATCGATAATCAACGATCTTCTCTTGTCTGTTAGTTATTCCAGATGTAGGCACGCAATTACGATCGCGTAATCTTACATCTGTTTTTGTTGCGTTCCGTTAAAGGAAACTTGGCTGCAGCTGCTCGGATTGTCAGTCCATCGACGATACCTGCTACTCATACTTTGTCCTTTCTAACAATTTCTTAAACTCTGTTTTCTGTCATTTCTTTTTACTACATCAATTTTCTATTTGTACCTTGACAAGGAACGTAACAGAGCCAACGAAATACCCCAAACAAGGCGAAGGCAGGTGACAAAAAAAAAAAAAAAATATATATATATATATATAGCCAAATATAATTACGTGTCGAGACACGGATACGATGAAACCCCGTACGCTCCACAACGCATCATCAGCCATTCTTTTGGCTTCCCAACGCGTATATATGGCGACTGTAAATGGATAGAAACGGGAGCTCGCGTCTCTTTTACGGATTCCTCGATAAGAACCTTTACCGATTTCGTTCTCACGTGTTACACAAAGGCCAAACAACAGTAGTCAGACTAACAAACCATCAAATATAAAACATTGGAAATGTTTCAATCATTTCACCGGCTATTTTAACCTTAACGTTCCATCTGTAAGAGGTACCAAATATACTAGGATTACGCGAATCTGTTTCTCGAAACGAACGATGAAACATCAAAATTGCCTTATTATTATCTAACAATTTATTCGTATGTATATATGTAAATATATATATATATATATGTGTGTGTATACATGTACATATATTATACACACACGCACACATACATATCGTAAGTTATCTGTGTGTATGTACATATTTGGGAGTTTGTATGCAATGTTTAAACGTACTTTACAGACCACATACATACTTGATAATTTATCGTATGATCCTTTTTACTTTTAATCAACTTGAAAAACCGTCGAACCGTCGAACCGTCGAACCGTCGAAAACACTCTTTTTCTCTTCTTAACCTATCGCGCTCCTGTCCGCTGTCATCAAAATTAACACGCTGTGCACGCTGACGCTACATTTTTGGTAATAAAAATTTTGTTGTACAACTAAAAAGAACTAGAACCGGCTGCAAACAATTAAAATGATATGTATTCCGGTTGATCGGAGAAAGATACCCCTTAAGATTAAACAAAATAATAATAGAGGATTCTTGTTACTCGTATGTAATTTTTCTCATAAAAGGATAGAGAGGATTTTTCGCTAGGATCCTATTGAAAAAATAAAAGCGATTCAAAGGGAAAAGAATCAAGTATCGTTCGATAACGGGTTAAAAGTGTGTTGGTCTCTGGTTTTACGAGAATGTGTCGTTCACTCTGAGTGCTATGTACCGTGTAATTTACTGTCATCTTAAAGACACTCTCCAATGACGCATCGTCGAGGTGGCCAGAATATCACAACGTTGATTCCTTAGAGGCGTGTACGTTTGATAATAGCTCAGTCTTGTAGAAGAAAGTTAGTCTCTCGAACGTCGATGAATAAAAGTGTCATCGATTAGAAAAATATCCTGTCAACAAGTGTCGAGCATTAACTCCCTCCTCGTAGGAACGAAAAGACTGAAATCCCGAGAACATCCAGTTTTATCCGGTAGAGAGGTCGTTACGCGACTCAACACGCGGCCGCATGTTTCGCTCTTTGAGCAGCTATTCGTTCGCTTCTTCTTAAAGTAGGCGGAGGTGATTCCGCGTCGCTTTCCTCTTCCGAATTGGAGTCGTCGAGGCTAGTTTTCCCAGCGTATCGCCAGCGTACAATCGCACCATCCCACTGAAATCCCAATTACGTGTATATTTATGGAAACGATGCGATTTATCGTATTTTCCATGCTTAATACTTACAGACGTAGAGACGATCTCTTGATGAAACGGATGCCAACTAACGTCGCGTACGCATGCTTTGTGTCCCGTCAAAGTACTGACTATCCTACCCGTTAATACGTCGTATACTGAAATCAGTATAGCAACTAGTAAACACACACACACACGCGCGCGCGCGCGCTTGCCTATATATATATATATTCTTTATAAGAAAATTATAAAGAAAAATTAGAACCTACTTATTACTCGTCCGGCAGCACATCCCGTGTATATGTATCTTTGACCGGTAATGGAGGAAGGAGAAAAGTGACATCGTATCAGAGACTGAAGCACCGAGTGACCACGATAGGTCATAACGCTGGTGTCACCTTCCAACATAGTTCTCGCTTTGTAGACTGTAACGAAAAAACGAAAAAACGAAAAAACCAAAAAAATGAAATTACGAAATTACGAAATTTCGAAAAATGCTCGATTGATCGTTACTTACGTCGTTTCGGTACACGTTGCCATCGGTAATCCCAGTTTTGATTCGCAACAGCCTTGCGTGTATTCAATTCACCGTTATGATCAGAGAATGCACGAACATCCCATAGTTTGATAGTTTGGTCTTTACTGTTGGTGATGAGATATCGACCGTCGCCACGTGGATCGATATACGTTATACCATCCATGTGACCAGCCAATACTCCAACCGGATGTGGATCGCTTTCATTTAACGTTCTTCTGTCCCAGACCTGAATAAACAAAAAAATGCCAATAAATTGGTAGGGAAACGAAATAAAAGTGTGCATAAATGCGTTGTTGGTAGAGAGCGAAACGAGGCGGAGGCAAGGCAAAAAAAGAAGGAAAAGAATAAAAAGCGTTTATAGAGGTGAGAAAAGAAAGAAAAAAATACCTTACAGAGGCCATCGTCACCAGCACTATATAAAATTTGGGAGGTATTATCAGCAAAAGCAACTGTATTTACGTCGTTGTCGTGACCTTCGATCTAAAAATGAACAAGCACCAAGTAATAAGTATATAAAATGAATGGAAAAACATTATATACAAACCCTAAAGGCACGCTGTTGACATTCTCTGTCGTAGACGTACAGGTAACCGTCGTTCGCCCCACCCAAAATTTCTCGCCCATCGCTAGAAAATACAAGAGAAAATACGCAAAACCTTCGATCCTCGGGACACAGCGGCAACGATTCTTGTACCTCCGATTCTCCGTAAACTGTACACAGATGTACTGAAAAGGAAGAATAAGTGGTGTATCGTCGGACGGTATCTGCGATTAACGGACAAGTTTTCTCGATGGATAAACTGTACTTACAATATTCCGACCAACTCGAATAAACGATATAATTGCCATCGGGGCTAAACGCTGTATCTAAAATACTCCAGCCAACGTCTCGTGCAGGAATCGTTTTAAATCTTACAAAATCTCCGTTATGCGTCTGATAAAGACGCAGAAATTTATCTGTAAAAAAAATTGTATCTCACTACTACGTACAAAAGAGACAAAGCATATACAAGGGTTTCGGGGAAACGTACCTTGACTAGCAGTCAAGAAAAATCTTCCATCTTTGGAGTAAGAACCACAAAATGCTTTGGCGTTATATCTAGCTACCGGTTGCAGGGTATTGGGCAGAAAATTACTACTTATTCTGCATCTTTCTCCCGTACTGAAACCAAGACCTAAAGCTCTTCTTTGAATCATCGACGTCACGGAGAGGTTAGATTTATCAATGTCGTTAATAAATCCAGATGCTAGTTTGGTGGCGAGACTTATTTCACTTTTCTAAAAAAAAAAAAACATACCACGTAAAACTACATCCGCGAGCAATCGTGTCGCGTATAGAAAAATAACGAACATCTAGCCTGGACGTGTTCGGCAAAGATGTGATTCTCGGCGGCTGTGAATTCGCGGCATATTCTTCGTCCGAGTCATCGTGATCCGAGGATATGATGTGCAGTTGGCCGCTGCAACGATGGAACGAAAAGAGTTATACTCTCGATTCCTGTGGAAGTCGAAGAGATGGATCGAGAAGGTTAGGAGTTTTGTACGAGCTTGGAAGACTAACGTAAGACGGATCAGAGATATTAATGAATTTGTTTCGGAGAAGACGGCGAAACGAGCACGAAACGAACAATCGTTCCAAGAGAAGGAAACAGTTTGCTTGGAGAATTCAAGTTGATATATTCGCTCGGTGCATATACGTAGAGAGGTTAGAATTCTTCTCCTCTTTTTCTTCCCGTCCAATTTCATTGAACGAACGTGTGTAGAAATATATAATATATAGATACGGATACAGATTGTATAGAGAATATCCGAATCGGATCAGAGAAAAGGTCCTACTCTTAAACGATGTTCAATTTTTCGTCAAGGAAATAACAATCGACCAACCTGCGTATCAAATATTGCAAGACAGCGGCAAGCCCTGGATCATGTTCGATGTCCATAGTCCGCGAATTAATGCCTCCCATGCAGCGAACAAACGAATCTTATTTACTGTCTAAAATCAAACAAGGAAAACGTCCGAGGGTTGAATGGCGTAGCGTAGCGAGACTACGACTATGACAGTTGAAACAGAGGCGATGACAGAAACGAAGACTGCGCCAGAGAAGTTGACGTACAGGCAGGCAAGGGGAGAGGAACCTGAACGAAGATACGTAAATCTTCCTTTTATGGCACGTGGAAAAAGTTCTCATCGAGAAAATTGTAACAGATCGAAGGTGCGATTGTAGCGATAGTGCGGCGTTTATAATAAACACGTCCACGAGAGAGCGAGAGCGAGAAGGAGAAAATGAGCGTTGACGTTGCGGTGGAGGGGATGTCTATGGGAACTGGGAAGGGATAGGATAGCGACGGTGAGTGAATGTGTGACGTGACATTCCGTTTGTGTGGACGAGGAGCGCATAGAATGGATGTGTTATCGTTGTTGTGTTGAATCTCGAAATTGGAAAAATGGCCAAGTAAATGAAAACGCCACGTATAGGTATAATAATAAAAGCAAACGTAAAGCAATGTTTATTGTTTTTTGCAACCGAATTTGTTGATCAAAACTGTTTATTTTCTAATAAATGATGGGGATAATCGATCCTGTAATTGTTTATCGACCACTCGTAAACTCGATCGTCGCCAAGTTGTTTTTCTTGCGCGTAAATAAGGCGCAGGATGTAATCGGCTGACGAAGTAACTCTGGTCTATTTTCATTTTCTCCTATTTATTCGCAGCCCCTCTCTGACTCGCGCGCGCACATTTTCTCCCCATTTTTATAGTCGCCATGTCTTTCGTCTTACGGCTTACAGCTTTACAAGTTAGTCAGTTGTCCCTACTTTCGGTCATGGTCATACTCGGTCCATCAGGTATATGCGCGTTATATGTATGTATACGCGGTTTCCCAGGTCAGTGGGTTGGGATCGGGTCGGGTCCGGAGCTGAAGCCGAGGTCAAAACCGTAGTCAAAGCTGTAGCCAGGAGCCGGAACCAGGGCTCACGCATGCGTGGTTGTTGAACTAGTTGATCGCAAATTTTTCGCATCGATGACTTTGCGGAACGGTACTTTGTATGTCAACAATGACGTGTCATCGCGTCGAGAACGTTGAAATGAAAGTCGTCGAGCAATACGTTGGATATCGTATTTAAATGACTGGATGATTCGGTCAAATGTAACGTCGATCGAATAAATAAGCTACCGTCAATTTGAAATAGCGCCATCTAACGTTTTAGCTTCGTGATACGTAGAAGGTAAGTATCCGAGAAAAAGATGGGGTTGCATTTGGAGGGTCATACTCCCCTGAAACGGCAAGAATTATCGGAACAGGACCCGAGAAAATCCCAGGAGGAGAGTAAGCAGCGATGGTTGTCGAGAGGACAGAGGACAGAGAGGACACGTCGCAATTTGTATAGACGGTAGATTCGGTTTGGTTCGGTGCGGTTCGGTTCGGTGCGGTGCGGTTCGGTGCGGTGCGGTGCGGTGCGGTGCGGTTGCCGTGTTGTAATCGTGCATCAATTCACGTTCGGCCGTTCCTTTGGATTTCTCGCGCGTTCCTGAACGGCGCGCGCGTTCTCCGAGCTACCGCAGACTATCCTTGGCGCACACAACCCTTCTTTCGGGTTGTTCGTGCTGCATATAGTGCTGCTTTTACGCGAGAGGTATACGATCCGCGTTATCGTCCGCAACAGGTGAGCCATTCTTCGATTTCAACTGCATTCGTTCTTTTCGCGTTCTGAATTCATGTTTTTCTCTATTCTCGTCTCATTTATTCTAATAGCCCGCGTTCGTTAACACATTAGTTTAGATGGTCTTTTCGAGCAAGTTCCTGACAAATTGGACGAAACACGAATCGATCGAGTTTCTCCGGCGCAGGATGCGTTAAACTGTTATCGAGCATAGCTCCTCAGTTCCATTCCTTGGATGGACCTTGAACGATATCTCGAGATGACCGACTTTATCGTTTCTTTAACCATTTGAAAATCCTTAAGTTTGCTTAAAGGATTAACTCGTTGGAACGTTCGCATAAAAATTTGGCAGTTATTTAATTCGTATAATAGAAAGGTTTAGAGGTTTTTTGTACGTTGGAACGGGGCAGGCATTTGCGCGTTCGTTTGTTCGTCCGTTGGTCCGTTTGTTCCAACGAGCGTCTTCCTCATCTCGATATGCTCGACAAGTGGTCGAATTTAAGCTTGACAAGAACAGAAACAGAAACAGAAACAGAAACAGAAACAGGAACGAATGGAGCGTTTTACGAGTGTAACAACCGTTCAGATCTCTTGACAAATTTTAACGCGAATTGAAACTGTATCCGGATTCAATCTCCATCTATCCAGTTGAATAAAATACAATCGTAAAGAAATGATCGTACGTACGACACACCGTTGCGCGTATGTTTGCGTTGCCATATGGTACGGAGGTACGAATAAAAATCGGTAAAGAAAAGTATCTACATATGTATTTATAAGAGACGGAAGGAGATGTGAAAAACAAAAGTTTAAGCAGTATTTAACAACGATCGATGTCGGCACGAGGTCAAATGATTTCGAAGGTTCGTCTAGGTACTAGATCGTTTTGTTTCCGCAGGTGTGCTCAGCGAATAGCTTAAAAGCGATCGTAGAAAGAGGAAAGGAACGATAATCGAGGTACGCAAGGAACAAGAGCGGTAGTAAGTGTACTACATGTATACATAGCCATAGATATAAACGTACAACAGTACGTACAAGGGTATATACGGACACATTCGATCGAAGGTGATCGACTGAACGGTCAGGATTAACGTTTTCAGATTTTCTCGTTATGTTTGCCAAGTCGAAACGGAGCAACGAAATACCGAATGTTCTACTGACGGATCCGTTGCAAAATTTATACGACGTGGGAAAACAGTCGGCCACAGCTGGTCCGGAGAACGCGTGGCGTATATACGATGGACGCAGGAAAGCGGACGGAAAGGTGAGGTATCGGTAACGCGATACGTTGTAGGTGCATACATGTGTAGATACGGTAGTCGGTGTCTCGATACGTTTATCAATTTATCAACCGATTCGTTGGATCGATTGCAGGAAATATCGATATTTTTATTCGACAAAAGATCGGTCGAAAAGCCTAATAAACTTAAGCGTAAAAAAGTAAGCGTGACGGACATTTTAAGATATGGACTACAACAACTGGAAAGTTTCCCTCATCCAAAAATCCTTCAGGTTAGAATTACGCTGGAATGTCTCACGTTTTAAACATCTACTACACCTTTAAACATCAAATCCATCGTTATTTTTTCTTTAATCGCAGGTATACAAAGTAAACGAATACATGAGTACTTTGGCTTTCGCTTCGGAGCCAGTGTTGGCAAGTCTTGCCAATGTTTTGGCCTATCAAGAGCAGCAGCAACACATAAATGCTCAAACGAGACAAATTTCTTCGAGCAGCAGTCGTGCCGCCTACGCGAAAGATTACAATTTGTTAGATATCGAGATCAAGTATGGTCTATTGCAGGTAAGAGGGTTACATATCGATTGAATTATCGTCTTTGATTCGATCACCTCTGGTTCTTTCGATCGGTATATTTACTACCGTGATCAACACGAACGGCAACACTTTTTCATTTAAATTGCGTACGCTTATCGAAAGGATTTAATTTCTTTGTTCTTTTTGTTAGTTTGCTAGCACTCTGTGAGACATGTGTGTCAAACTGTATGTTGAAATGTGCAATAGTCGTTGAGATTCGTTTGTTTCTTTTAATCTAAAAAGGTGCTTCTTAGTGGCATTTCAGAATGTATAGAAAGAATTCAGCAAAGAATTTGTTTGAAATTTTGCTAGAAAAATGGAATTTTTCCGCGAAAAGAGGGAAATTTGAAGAGTCTTGGAATTTTTTGATAACAATAGTATACATATCCGTATCTCTGTTAAGTTTGTCTGTTCGCTTTAGATTACCGAGGCCCTGCTATTTCTGCACGGAGTTTCAAAAATTCTCCATAGAAATGTTTGCCCTGCAAGTATTATAATCACCAAGACCGGTACATGGAAGTTGGCCGGCTTTGAATTTTTTGGTGAGTCGTCCATTATTTTTGCTTTCGATTCTCGATTCGTCGCGTCACGTCGTGTTCTATCGATTATTTCGTTTGTTTCTTTGTACCTGTTTGTAGAAAAATTCGGCGATGGTTTTATATCATTGCAACCATGGAGCAGTAACGTGCCAAAAATGGCACAGCCGAATCTCGACTATATAGGTAAGCATATATCGTAGACCACGATGCTGTCGGTATTGGCAAAGTTTGGAAAGCAAGCGTTTCTTGTAAGAAAGAAATGATGGTGTCGTGACCGTAGCTCCCGAGATTCAGCAAAAGAAGGTGGGAAGCGTTTACAGCGACATGTACAGTTTCGGCATGACTATATGCGCGATTTTCAACCAGGGACGGCCGCTTGTCCAAGCAAATAACAGTTGTTCAGAGTATCTGAAGCAAATTGAGCAGGTTTGTTTGCAGCTTTTGTTTTCGTGTGGTTGCGAAAGAAATGTTCTCGGTGGAAACACGGTTGTTTCCAAGAGTTGCGTTTTCTCTTTCGCTTTTGCTTTCTCTTTCGCTTTCGCTTTTGCTTTCGTGGTCCCAAAGGGGTATTTTTGGTTCTGTTGCACCGCAGCTCAAGGAAAAAGTCGCCGCGATATTGCCCGTAATTCCGCTTCCTCTACAGGACGCCGTTACGCATCTATTGGACGTCGATCCAGATAATCGGCCTATAGCGCAGGTTTTATCGATGATTAAATATTTTCAGTACGTAAAGGTTACTTGAAAAACGAATGTTTGCAATCCGGTAAGACTTTGATTATTTTTCAGAGACCCTCCGGTCCACGCACTACAATTTCTCGACATAAGTAAGATGAAAGACGTGGTTCAAAAAGAGCATTTCTACACAACTACCCTAATGGAAATCTTGCCCTATACCCCAAAGGTAATCGCGACGCGATAGACATATCACAGATATCGATACGTATGTAGACGTGTATATCGAAAAGTACGAAAGTTGATCCATCGATCCATCGATCCATCGATTCATCGATCCACCAGATCGGAACATTTAACGGCTCGCAAATAAACAGCTTTCGTAGTTGTCGCGATACGCGCGTGGTACCTAGATCGACCCACGTGTTTAAACATTCACAGAAATTGTGGTATCAACATATTTGGACGTATTTACAAAACGAATTGGAAGGACAAGAAGTCCAATCCGCGGTACTACAACCTGTGCTGTACATCGTCCAGAACAGTACTCAAGAGGAGTACGATCGGATCTTATTTCCAACGTTGCGGTAAGCGCGACCGTCTACGTGTCTCTATGTACTTATTTGTAGCTATCGTAAGCTCGTGAGTCTGGAAAGTGGAAAGCGCGTATCGTTTCTACGTACTTGTTTAGTTACGGTTGCACGCTTGCGTAACGAGATTTGTCGTAGGTTACTTTTGGCGAATCGCAAAACGATTCAAGGAACGGTAACGCTGTTGGAAAAATTGCATTTGATATTGAATAAAACTCCTCGAGAATACGTGCAGAAGGAAGTATTACCAATGTTGTATACGTCTTTTGAGAATTCAACAATTCAGGTGCAGGTGCGTGGATAACGTAACGATAAAGAATCAAAAATACTTGATATACGAAAGAATAGCGTAATTTCTGTTTCGCAGACAGCGGCGTTCGTAGCTGTGTCGAATGTGACTCAGTACATAGAGGACGACGCAATTCGAAATATAATACTGCCGAAATTAGTTGTAGCCTTTCAGAAAAGTACCATAGATTGTCTGACACTTTTGAACGTGATTCCTTGCATTTTAAGTCGCTTGGAAAAGCAAAAAGTCATAGATTGCATTTTACCGATATTGTTTAACGTGAAGTTACAAGATCCTGAGGTGATTGTACAGGTTGTAAGTGAGTATACGTATATGTATATGTACATGTATGTATATACGACGCTATACATACAAATGGTACAATGTAATAAAGCACTCGCATCTATCAGATTTTCGTTTCGTTTCGTTTCGTTTCGTTTCGTTTTGTTCGTCACTTTTATTAACAACTAATCGATCGATAATAACGGTAATAACGATGGTTATTTGACATTTTGGCAGAAATTTACAGATTAATGTTAACCGATAAAAAGTATGGGCTATCGGTGAGTTGGATGGCAACTCGGGCAATGCCGAGTTTGTTACCTCAAACAATCAACCTTGCGTTAAATCTCGAGCAATTCGAGTTGCTGTTGAAAGTGTTGCAGGATATGCTTTGTCTTATAGAGAGGTGAACTTGTTTAATTGTTTTCGATGAAAAATATTACGAAATCTGGTTCGGTAACGATCACACTTTTTTCCTTTCATTAAACAGACATCAAAGAACTCACTTGACTTTAGATAATTTGGAAAGACATCATCATCGCAACTTGCGACATCAATATAGTACGGATAACGTACACGTGCCGCCTTTTAATATACCGAATCTACGCATAGAACAGCGTAAAACCTCTTCCGCCGAAGATATGGCCAGGAAGAGTAGTATCGGTAAGACGAATTATCGGCTTTCGTTGGTCTCGATGAATTTTCATGAATCGTTAAACATGGGTGGTTTTATTCGTTGTACAGATTCCATATCGATGACAGCTTCGGCCGAGAATATGGCGAGAAAGAATTCGATAAGTGGCATGTTTTGGTGGTCTTCGTCGAACAACGACAGTAACTTTCTCCGAGTAGCCAATGTTTTTCCAAACAGACGTCTATCGGACAATACTCTGATGGCACCGAAAATACGAGTAGCACCGTCGTGTGCAAGTTCGCCTGGTGGCACACCGGCTGGAACCTTGGCGTTCCGGCGTCACTCGAGTACCGGTTCTCAAGATCGTCGGGGATCGAGTATAAATTTATCTCCTCCCACGGTATAGTACTTGGCCTTTGTTCTAGCAATATTTTTCTCCAAAAACTGCAACAAGTTCTTTTTTCATTTTTCATTTTTCATTTTTCATTTTTCATTTTTCATTTTTGCATGTTATCGTATCGATTATACTCGACCCTTTCGATACGGTTCTTTCTCTGACCGAGAACGACCATCGATCGAATATACGTACGTAATTTCCATATGGAAAGGGTTAAATGTCGCGTGTTTACTTGTCGATACGTATACATATGTGGGATCAATAAAAGTGGATAAAGTTTGATAAAAAGATAACAATTGAATAGGTTACTACGGGATATGGTGGTACGCCTGTATGGTTTGCTCGTTAAGCTTTCTCTTTTCGAAACGATTCTGGGATCCTACATGTGTATGTACATATAATAGCTACGTATACGCGGTAGTGGATTAAACGATAAGTAAAACGGAATAAACAATATGTGTGTGAATTCGATAGGGTGGTGGCATGCCGATCACCAGCAGCAGCGTTCCACATTTGCTCAATTCAAGTATGAACAGTATACGAAGCTCGAGACGTCCATCCGTCTCCTCGACGTCCTCCCAGCAGGGCGCCGGGCTGCTTCAACAGGTCGGAACATTCGGAACGAGCATGGTAAGACAACAACCCCCAATCTGCCTCAACCTCAATGGACCACCATTACAACCACCAACACTTTGTCCATTACTCCAGCTACCGGGACAGCCTTCCCACTGACCCTTCGTTAAAGTGTAAGGATATTCACTAGCTTATCCATCGTCGCCGCGCGTCGTGTTCTTTTTTTTTCTTTTTTCTTTTTTCTTTTTTACCCTTTCGTTCCAGATCTTGGCAATATCGTAATCTACTATCGCTACCTAGAATGCAGAAAATATTGGTCAGTCCTTATTCGGCAATCGCAAATGTATCTGATGGTAAGATGGAGAACAATGCAGAGAGAAAAGATTAAGGTTTCCGGAATAGAGAAACGTTACACCGTGGAGGCGGCCGTTTCGATTACGTGGACGGCCAAATATTTTCTCTTTCACGCTTAGTTGTTACAGTCTTTCTCTTTTTCTTTTTCTTAGTAAACTATCATTTATAAATATTTGTTTTCCTTTTCATCAATGCGTTCCGTTGAAATTGTCATCGGAACGAGAATTTCCACGGATCGACGCGCGTTGGTTATCATTTCGGAGATACAACGATAACATACTCCTCTAGCTTTTACCGCAACTCTTCCTTCCTTCGTTACTTGCCGACTATCACACTACGTAATCCAAGTACACGATACCTCTTTAAATTTTAAATCGACCAATGGATCGACATGATCGAAACACTCGATTCCTAGTATTTCTTTACACAAATTGTTTTCAACTTCCAAGCGTTAGTATTCTCCAGCGAGTAGACGCGAGTCGAATCGATCGATCGAGAAGATGGATCGGTCGACGATGATTCGTGTGATTAATTGTTCGTGGATTCGGTGTTGAGCGTCAAGTAATTGTTGTTACGTTGCATCTGGTTACAGTACCAGTTTCTTAGACGTTAACGTGACCAGTTCGACGCCACTAAAACTTGATCCGAAATGACGGCGTATTTGTGATAATACTCGAAGAAAGCGACAAACGAAGAAACGAACAAGGAAGGAAAATACAAACTAGGACAATCCGTGTTTCCCGAGAGAGCACACGTAGCCTAAACATTCATCGATGAGAATGTTTCCCAACGAACAACACTTTTATATTCTTCGTTGGAGATCGAAGGTTTCTAGACATTATAAAATGGCCTAATCTCGATCGTAGCTCGTATCATTTCTACGTATCGACCACCGCTCTTCTATTCTATCGTACCAAGTATATACGAGAGAGTAGAGGCGTATCGTCCGCGTACTTCTATACGCATCGAAAGTATCGTTACATTACGTCCTTCCTATGCACACTTTCAAGTAATCGTAGCCTAATCAAAGATGAGGTTGGATCGGCGAGAACCTTTTCTTCTTTTTTCTGTTTCTGCGATAGTTTATTCGCAATCTCAGAACTTTATGTCAATTGTTGTGTACTACAAATGTTGCGTAAAAAAAAAAAAAAAAAAAAAAAAA
Source organism: Hylaeus anthracinus (assembly GCF_026225885.1). Lineage (NCBI taxonomy): Eukaryota > Metazoa > Arthropoda > Insecta > Hymenoptera > Colletidae > Hylaeus > Hylaeus anthracinus. Next base: position 15,911,396 of record NW_026535289.1, read on the forward strand.
TAATTTCCTGTGAACGTAATCGCATAGCAGCAGCTATATAGCTCGAATGTAACTGTTATATAGTGGGTTAAGTTGACGAGGTACGAGAATGACACGCGTTACATAAATGTAAAGAAAACATCTGTTTTCCAATGTACTACACACCCACCGTACACCGAGTAAACATGGAAGAAGCAAGTTAAGGTTGAACAATGAGGGTTGGATACGATTACGAGTTGGATAAAATTATAAATGGGACGTAAATGTTTGTAACTCGCGATGAAAGTCTATAGATGTCTGTATAGTATACTTACATAGCGCGTATCTTGTGTCAACCATACATATCAAACGTACACATTCCTAAGTACGCGTAATGGTGTACGCGAAGGGTATATACACCTGGCAACATTTGCGTTCCTCGAGCGACTTGTAAATTTTCCTCGATACGATAGAGATGTATGTATGCATGTATGTATGTATGTATGTATGTATGTATGTAGAATCGGTATTTAATATGTTTATGTGTGAAATTCGTCGGTGGTGCGTTGACGTGCATCAGCGTAAAAAGAAAAAGGGTTAGAAACGGGCTTATCGTTGGTTAGATGCAGAGAAAGAGAAATAAGCGGATAAGAGAACTCGAGCGGTTGTTTAATTCTCGAGAAGCTGTTGCAACGAATATCAATTTGTAAATTTCAATGCGATCTTGCGACGTTACCACGAGTATTATATTTTCATAATATACTATATATTTAATTTTCTTTACATAGGCTGGTGGGGCAATATTTCATATCGCGTACATACGGTTCGAAGAAAGGGTCGGGGAGGCGTGTTAACGTTTTTTTAAAATGTAGTAAATACGATCGATGGAACCGTTGCTCCGCAGGCATGCAACCTTACCAAGTCAAGTGTCCTTAAGGTTCGTTCTTGGAATTATCATCCATTATTTCGAATCACGAGCGTAAACAATTCTGGACAATCGTGGACAATCATTGAACTTTAGCGAGTGCTCGTTGACGGGTTTCGATTCGAGCCAGAAGTCTATGAAAATTCGATGGTTCGTCTTTTTCCTACATCACCGGTGTTATTTCGATCAATTTTTTTCTAACGATAAAAAGAAAACAAATGAAAAGTGTCTGGTGTCGATCGCCATCACCGTATCACCGACTCGATGGATCGTTGACACGTCGCGAGCCATTCGTTAATTTTCCTTTGCGGTCTGTTCGCGCATATCATGCAACTATGTACGTACCGCGCGCGAACAGGAGACGACAATCATTCTTTCGAAGCATCGATATCGATATCGAGATTCGAGGGAACAACGCTTCTCTAATACGTACCTGCTAGATGGTAATTTCTACACTCGTATCTATGTAACTGTAGTTGTATCGTTTGTAATACCCAACAATGGGTTCGGCCATTATCATCGGCTCTTGCGACAAACAAATTTTTAAACGGCACCTCTGTCACTATTATTCTCTGTTGTATGTGTAATATCTCATATCCTAAGTGGAATAATTTTAACGAAACTATCAGAGCATGTTTAAAGCCTTATGGGAAAGAGAATCACGACCATCTTAGGTGCCCTGACTAGGTACGTGCAAAACTAGCGTACCCGTTAAAGTGTCATCGTCGTTGTCACTAACTCTCGTTGTTATGTTCCGTATTTGCATGTGGATCGATGAATCGTCGATAAATAATGTGCAGGATAGATTTATGTCACTCATACGTGTCGAAAGAATAAATGGAATTTCTTGTCACGATATTCGAATAACAGACTATATATAACAAATTTTTTTCTGTAGACTCTTGATCCAATTCTTCGATCTTATCGGTAAAATTGTGTATTCATTTCTGAGCAGATACAATAAAAAAAAAAAACTGAAAAAAAGAATGAATCGTCGTATAGAATTAATTAATATTTATTTCCTTTCTCTTTTTTTATTTTTATTTTTATTTTTATTTTTATCTTTAGTCTGCGAGGGTTATCTCTGCGTGGGTTATTTTTGCGCGGGTAATCTCTGCGGAAGTAATCTCTGCGAGGGTTATCTCTGAGAGGTTTACCTTTGAGTTAGGTCTGGGTTAGGTCTGGGGTCAGGTCTGGGTCAGGTCTGGGT
>NW_026535290.1:0-1036 GCF_026225885.1 Hylaeus anthracinus
ACATCGTTACGTACAGCTGAATCACGCTGGTGGTGAGAAAGACCGGCGACAGGCCAGCAATGCGAAACAGTTGTTTGGTTAGTCGAGTTAGTCGACTGTTTAATCGTTTAACGTAATCGTGCACGTACGTGGACAATGCCAGTCTGGCTAGCCAAAATTCGGTGATATGTAACCACAACTGTTTCGAGATAGTTTGCATTAATTCGAGCGTGGCTGCCGGTTGTTGCGAAGTAGTCGCTGCGTCCATGTCGCGGACTACGCGTACAGCTTTTTCGACAATGTCGTTCGACAAGCTGACGGTTACCGTGTCAGCCGAATAACTGATGTCGCAACAATCGTGTGAATTTCGTTTGCATTCGGCCATGTGAACGCACTCGACGATCAAGTCTAATCGTTCGCGATACGTGGCGAGCAACGAGCGAGTGTGTACGGCGAACGGAGAACCGCGTACACTGAAACGAAAGGCGAGCGCGACCGCGAGCACGTCTCTGCGAGTAGAATACAATCGATTAGGCGGTCGAAGAAAACAATCGATTGTCTCACCGCCAGACACTTGATACCACAGCGCGGCGAAACATCGAAACATAGAACGAGCGGTGATCGCCTCTTGATCGGAACAACCGCTGTTTTTCGGTGAACCGCTCTCGTTGCCGTCGCCGTTTTCGTCGTCGTTGTCGTCCTCCTTCACCAGGGCTACGGTTTCGGCGGTTTCGTGTGGACGAGCACGATAACCGTTTCGCTCGTCACCCAGCAAATCCGACAGATTCAGCACGGTCAAGCAACTTTCACTGAACACACGGTCCAGTTCGTCGTGCTGTTGCAACAACGCTTGAAAGTCCGATTGCGGACAACCTATCGCTGGTCTGCGACGTTTACTAGACGACGGTTGTTGCTCGTCGATTTCCGCCTCATCGTCGCTGTAATACCTGTGCCTTCGTTTACGCCTACGCTTGGAGCGACGATACGGTTGCTGATCGGTCGCCACCGCTTGGCAAGCCGTGAAATCGCTAACCATAAACATGTTCGAATACTTACA
>NW_026535291.1:0-1018 GCF_026225885.1 Hylaeus anthracinus
CGTCGTCGTCGTCGTCGTCGTCATCGTCGTCGTCGTCGTCGTCGTCGTCGTCGTTGCTGCTCGTTGTTCCGCTAACGACTGTCGCCGTGCTCAACGGGTCGTCGACTAACGAAGCCTCTGTGCCTACCACCGCTGCTGCCGCCGGTACAAGCGTTTACTATAAATGGCCGGAAGACGGTCGTCCGGTCGTAGAGCCGAGGTTGGAGCAACAGGAGACGGACGTAGTACAATTATCAAGAAACAGAAGCAACAATAGCGAAAACAACAGCAGCAGAACCGAAAGCGTTGTGACCATGGTCGAATATTGTTGTCAGGAACGCTGCTTCGTAACACCGATGTGTCAAGTGGACGGTATTGTGTGCAACGTTTGCTGTTCTTTTGGATTTTGTGCGTGCGCTTGCATCACAATACCCAGTCGTCGCTATGTGATCGTCGAGCTAGCGCAATACTCGGTATTGCTCTTTGCACGATCGCGGGACAACTATCTGATGCCGCGAGCCGGACTTTTTCTCCATCACGCTTGCGATTTGTTTGAAGGGCTATCGCGTCAATTCCCTTGGCAACGGTACACGAAAAGATTCTCGTTGGGCAACCAGTATCCGTCGGCGGTAAACGTGGCTCGACAAGTCTTCCGCTTCGATGACAACGTCTCGTATCGCGGTCGCATTCATCTACAACCGGACGCCAGTTTCCGACCGATAACGTTGCGACAAGCTCCACCAGACCTGGCCTCGTCACCCTACGACAACACGATGTTATTTTTGCAATTCACCGGAGCGGTTACACCCGTCGAACGATCTTTGGCCACGCAATGGGTGTCGTTGGTGGACAACGTTAGCGTTCTCGATGTTTAACATAAAGCAGCGAAAGGGTTTAAGTGCCTTAAAACAAAAAAAAAGCGAAAGCAAGCGTTTAAGTGTATTAAAGCGAAAAAAAAAGCAAAATGATCCATTTAAAAAAAAAAATTTGTATTTGTTTTCTAAGCGTTTATTTGGACAAATAATAAAAACAATTGTCG
>NW_026535292.1:0-1245 GCF_026225885.1 Hylaeus anthracinus
TCATAAGTTTTTGAAGACCGCTACGAAGGTTGGTGTGTTTACGACGCATGAAATAAAGCGCAAACAACGGTGTGATCGATCGCGGATTCTCCGAGGTTCCGGTTTGAGCGAACATTTGCAAGGCTTGGCGCTTGTCGGCCACTAATAGCACAATCGTGTAGTAAGACGCTTTCGTGGGTCTGTTGTTGGTCACCAAATCGCACTCTTGACAAGACTCGCAATTGTAGACAACCGTCGTCGTCGTCGTCGTCGTCGTCATCGTCGTCGTCGTCGTCGTCGTCGGAGGAGGCTGCGATGTTGGTTTTCGCGGCACGTAGAACGGCGGTCTGGGCAGCGGCAACATCACCTCCGACGCTCGACGTCGGGAAGGTCCATTCACAAGAATCACTTCGGGTTCCAGCGTGGAGATCGGTGGTGTCGAGACGCGGTGGTACATCGATAGATCCAGCGGTTCGGTGGCGGCAATCGGCGATAAAGATGCGTACCGTTGCAGCATCGTGGCTGCACTGATACTCTTTCTGATTCTAACACCGAAACGTCGATCGGCGGCCCTTTTATTATTATACGCTTATCTCGTTCGCGGGCACAGAGATTGTGTGTATGTGTGTAGGTGACTAATCGCGTGTGTTACGCAAGCGACCGCGCATTAGTAGCGCCTATGGCATGTAGATTTTTGTGTATTCCACTATCGGAGTGTTGCAAACCGAGCACGTGGTTAATTGTCGAATACAAATGTTGCACGAGAAAAGGTGCTTGCACGGCCAAACGACGCAGTTTCGCGTCGCGTCACAACACAACAAGCACAACGATTGATCGTTGCTCGACGAACCGAAGGAGGTTTGCGTACCGCGATCCACGCAGAAGCGATTGCAATACTTGATCGGGCCACAGCACTCGATGTCTAGAACCGTTTGATCGTCCGGCAATGTGCGCACCTTCAAGCCGACCAATTTCTTCATCTGCAACGCGTACGAATTCAGCAGATTGACTCGCGGCAACAGCGGTTGATCGGCTGTCTGCGAGAGTAACGACAAGGCGCGTCGGTTACGGAACATGCGGTTGCAACGACTAACCTCGCTGCTGCTTCCGCCGCCGCCGCCGCCGCCGACTCCTCCGATTTTGCAGAATATTCGCTGATACACGCTGCTGCAAGACTTCGAAGCAGATCCTATCAATTGCGGCGGTGGCTCTGGCGACTGTGTGGCGGACGCCTGAAAAGCCGGCAAACGTCGAAAGTGACTCCAC
>NW_026535293.1:0-1060 GCF_026225885.1 Hylaeus anthracinus
TATTGGGTCTGGGAATTAATCGTGTCGATTTTTCAAAAGATGGCGTAACTTTGCATGGTTGTATCGGGCAATACTTTTTTCTTTTTCACATGAGTGGTCTAGTGTCAAACTACAAAAATCATCATCTATCATTTCATCGAAGTTTGGATAAACATTTTTTTTTGCGCCTTAAATATGTCAAATTTTGTACCGAAAAAGCAACATTTCCCGCAAGCATTAATTTTTTGCTTTCATTTGAAGAAAACTGCGGCTGAAGCGCATCGAATGTTGGTGGAAGCCTATGGTGAGCATGCTCCATCGGAACGTACATGTGAACGGTGGTTTTCACGGTTCAAAAGTGGTGATTTTAGCACGGAAGACAAGGAACGTCCCGGCCAGCCAAAAAAGTTTGAAGATGCGGAATTGGAGGCATTGCTCGATGAAGATTCGAGTCAAACTCAAGATGAGCTTGCCAGAGCATTGAATGTTGACCGAAGCACTGTTGGATATCGTTTAAGGGCCCTTGGTTTCATTCGCAAGTTGTCAAATTGGGTACCACATGAATTGACGCCAGCGCAAGCTGAAAGGCGTTTAGTGACTTGCGAAATGCTGCTCGCAAGGCACAAAAAAAGAGGTTTTCTGTATCGAATTGTCACTGGTGACGAAAAATGGATTCATTACGATAACCCCAAGCGCAAAGCATCGTATGTTAAGCCCGGCCAACCAGCAACATCACAGCCAAAACAAGAAATTCACGGCGACAAGGTAATGCTGTCTATTTGGTGGGATGAGGAGGGAGTGGTGTATTATGAGCTGCTGAGAAGTGGTCAAACCATCGATGGGCCTTTCTACCGACAACAATTGATACGTTTGAAACAAGCAATCAAAGAAAAACGCACGAAATGGGAGACCAGAAAAGAGACATTGATTTTCCTACATGACAATGCTCGGCCACACATTGAGAAATCGGTCAAAAAACTACTTGGAAAATAGCGGATGGGAAGTTTTGGCTCACGCCCCGTATAGCCCAGACCTGGCTCCTTCCGACTACCATTTGTTTCGATCGATGCAAAACCATATG
>NW_026535294.1:0-1988 GCF_026225885.1 Hylaeus anthracinus
CTACTCTACTCTGATCAACTCCACTCTGATCTACCCTTCTCTGATCTCTCCTGACCTACTCTACTCTGGTCGACTGTACTGTACTTTTATCTACTTTAGACTGATCTACTCTACTCTACTCTGATCTACTTTACTTTGATCTACTCTACTCTGATCTACTCTGACCTACTCTACTCAGATCTACTCTACTCTGATCAACTACACTCTGATCTACCCTTCTCTGATCTACTCTGACCTACTCTACTCTGATCTACTCTACTCTGAACCACTCTACTCTACTCCGATCTGCTCAGACCTACTCTACCGAGATCTACTCTACGCTACTTTGATCTACTCTACTCTGATCTACTCTACTCTGATCTACTCTACTCTGATCTACTCTACGCTGCTCTACTCTGATCTAATCTACTCTGATCTACTCTACTCTGATCTACTCTTTTCTGATCTACTCTGCTATACTCTGATATACTCTACTCCGATCTACTCTACTCTGATCCACTCTACTCTACTCCGATCTGTTCTTACCTACTCTTTTCTGATTTACTCTACTCTACTCTGATCCACTCTACTCTACTCCGATCTGCTCTGACCTACTCTACTGTGATCTACTCTATTCTGATCAACTCCACTCTGATCTACCCTTCTCTGATCTACTCTGACCTACTCTACTCTGATCGACTGTACTGTACTCTTATCTACTTTAGTCTGATCTGCTCTACTCTACTCTTATCTACTCTACTCTACTCTGATCTACTCTACGCTACTCTGATCTACTCTACTCTGATCTACTCTACTCTGAACCACTCTACTCTACTCCGATCTGCTCAGACCTACTCTACCGTGATCTACTCTACGCTACTTTGATCTACTCTACTCTGATCTACTCTACTCTGATCTACTCTTTTCTGATCTAATCTAGTATACTTTGATCCACTCTACGCTTCTCTGATCTACTCTACTCTGATCTACTTGACGCTACTTTGATCTACTCTACACTCATCTACTCTACTCTGATCTACACTACGCTACTTTGATCTACTTTTCTCTGATCTACTCTACTCTACTCTAATCTACCATACTCTGATCTACTCTACTGTAATCTACTCTACTCTAATCTACTCCACTCTGATTTACTCTACTCTGGTCTACTCTACGCTGCTCTACTCTGATCTAATCTACTCTGATCTACTCTACTCTACTCTGACGTACTCTACTCTGATCTACTTTACTCTGATCTACTCTTTTCTGATCTACTCTGCTATACTCTGATATACTCTACTCTGATCTACTCTACTCTGATCAACTCCACTCTGGTCTACCATTCTCTGATCTACTCTGACCAACTCTACTCTGATCTACTCTACTCTGATCAACTCCACTCTGATCAACCCTTTACTGATCTACTCTGACCTACTCTACTCAGATCTACTCTACTCTGATCAACTCCACTCTGATCTAAACTTCTCTGATCTACTCTGACATACTCTAATCTACTCTACTCTGATCTACTCTACTCTGATCTACTCTGACCTACTCTACTTTGATCTTCCCTGACCTACTCCACTCTGATCTACTCTTACCTACTCTACTCAGATCTACTCTACTCTGATCAACTCCAATCTGATCTACCCGTCTCTGATCTACCCTTCTCTGATTTACTCTGACCTACTCTACTCTGATCTACTCTACTCTGATCAACTCCACTCTGATCAACCCTTCACTGATCTACTCTGACCTACTCTACTCAGATCTACTCTACTCTGATCAACTCCACTCTGATCTAAACTTCTCTGATCTACTCTGACATACTCTAATCTACTCTACTCTGATCTACTCTACTCTGATCAACTCCACTCTGGTCTACCATTCTCTGATCTACTCTGACCAACTCTACTCTGGTCGACTGTTCTGTACTCTTATCTATTTTAGTCTGATCTACTTTACTGTATTCTGATCTACTCTATTCTGATCTACTCTATTCAGATCTA
>NW_026535295.1:0-1028 GCF_026225885.1 Hylaeus anthracinus
CTCCGAGAGTTTCATATAAAGTCGCCTTGTGAGGTGCGACACGGACCCAAAACATGTCGAAAATTGGTATTATGTAGAATGGTGTTGTGAGCTGAAAACTGATGTATTGAAGAAATTCAATAGCAGTTTCAGCTGGTTTGTACGGTTGTGATGCATATCGGCTATTCGATGTGGTTTTTACCAAGTGATGCTACGAGGAATGTGAATTTAAGGGGCGAGAGAAATTCCAAAACCTCATATGTAGCAAAATCGATTGTAGTCTATGCCGTACCTCTGATATGTTGGAATGGAAGAATGTAATGCTTTTACAAAGCCAAATCGTGGGTATATGTGTGAGTTGTAGCGAAGCGTGTATCGAATGGTTCTATGGAAATTGTACGGTTTGCCTTCAAGTGGTGCAATGAATGTGGAAATTTCGAATCAAGTGAGCAATGAAAGCGTGCGTTGGGCTAGCTCAATACAACGAATCGGAATGAAAGCATTCATACCATGCGAAAGAAATGTGTGCAAAAGTACATAGGACTGATACAAGCGATTATTGTGTATATGATTTGGGTTTGTGTCAAGCTAGTGCATAAAATTGTGTAAATGCCTAGTTGAAAATCATATATGAAATAATTCTGGTTGATCCTGCCAGTAGTTATATGCTTGTCTCAAAGATTAAGCCATGCATGTCTAAGTACATACTAAAATAAGGTTAAACCGCATAAGGCTCATTATATCAGTTATGGTTTTTTAGATCGTATTCACAGTTACTTGGATAACTGTGGTAATTCTAGAGCTAATACATGCACTTAAGGGAATTTTAAACGATTCCTGCTTTTATTAGATAAAAACCAATGGGGTTGACTTCGGTCTTCTCAAAAAAATGGTTGAACTCTGGATAATTTGTTGATCGCATGGTCTTCGTACCGGCGACGGATCTTTCAAATGTCTGCCCTATCAACTATTGAAGGTAGTGTCTTGGACTACCTTGGTTGCAACGGGTAACGGGGAATCAGGGTTCGATTCCGGAGAGGGAGCCTGAG
>NW_026535296.1:0-1376 GCF_026225885.1 Hylaeus anthracinus
TCAAGAAACTAATACGCCGCTGACACTAAAATAAAAACTAAGAAACCAATACGCCGCTGGCAATTTAGGATCGAAATTAAGAAAGCTATACACCGCTGGCACATTCAAATAAAATTCAAGGAACCAATACGGCGCTGGCACATTGAAATAAAATTCAAGAAATCAATACTCCGTTGACACTAAAATAAAAATTAGGAAACCAATACGCCGCTGGCACGTTAAGATCGAAATTAAGAAAGCTATACGCCGCTGGCACATTGAAATAAAATTAAAGAAATCAATACTCCGTTGACACTAAAATAAAAATTAGGAAACCAATACGCCGCTGGCAATTTAAGATCGAAATTAAGAAAGCTATACGCCGCTGGCACATTAAAATAAAATTAAAGAAATCAATACTCCGCTGGCACTATGAAATCGAATTCAAGGAACCAATACGCCGCTGGCACATTGAATTAAAATTCAAGAAACCAATACGCCGCTGGCAAAATAATATAATATTCAAGAAAACAATACGCCGCTGGAACATTAAAATAAAATTCAAGAAACCAATACGCCGCTGGCACATTGAAATAAAAGTAAAGAAATCAATACTCCGTTGACACTAAAATAAAAATTAAGAAACCAATACGCCGCTGGCAAAATAATATAATATTCAAGAAAACAATACGCCGCTGGAACATTAAAATAAAATTCAAGAAACCAATACACCGCTGGCACATTGAAATAAAATTAAAGGAACCAATACCGTGCTGGCACATTGAAATAAAATTCAAGACACCATTACACCGCTAGCACATTGAAATAAAATTCAAAAAACCATTACACCGCTGGCACATTGACATAAAATTCAAGAAACCAATACGACGCTGGCAAAAGAATATAATATTCAAGAAAACAATATGCCGCTGGAACATTAAAATAGAATTCAAGAAACCAATACGCCGCTGGCACATTGAAATAAAATTCTAGAAACCATTACACCGCTGGCACATTGAAATAAAATTCCAGAAACCATTACGCCCCTGGGACATTGAAATGAAATTTAAGGAACCAATACGTCGCTGGCACCTTGAAATAAAATTCAAGAAACTAGTACGCCGCTGACACTGAAATAAAAATTAGGAAACCAATACGCCGCTGGCAATTTAAGATCGAAATTAAGAAAGCTATACGCCGCTGGCACCTTGAAATAAAATTAAAGAAATCAATACTCCGTTGACACTAAAATAAAAATTAAGAAAACAATACGCCGCTGGCAATTGAGGATCGAAATTAAGAAAGCTATACGCCGCTGGCACATTGAATTAAAATTCAAGAAACCAATACGAAGCTGGCAAAATAATATAATATTCAAGAAAACAATACGCCGCTGG
>NW_026535297.1:0-1019 GCF_026225885.1 Hylaeus anthracinus
GTACTCCGAAATAAAATTTAAGAAATCATTACGTCGCTGGCACTGTGAAATGAAATTTAAAAAAGCAATACGCCGCTGGCACTGTGAAATGAAATTCAAGAAAACAATACGCCGCTGGCAACGTGAAATGAAATTCAAAAAAACAATACGCCGCTGGCACTTTGAAATAAAATTTAAAAAAGCATTACGTCGCTGGCACTTTGAAATAAAATTTAAGAAAGCATTACGTCGCTAGAACTGTGAAATAAAATTTAAGAAAGCATTACGCCGCTGGCACTGTAAAATAAAATTTAAGAAAGAATTACGCCGCTGGGTCTTTGAAATACAATTTAAGAATTATTACGCTGCTGACATTTTGAAATAAAATTTAAGAAAGCATTACGCCGCTGGCACTGTGTAATGAAATTTAAGAAAGCAATACGCAGCTGGCACTGTGGAATAAAATTCAAGAAAGCAATACGGCGCTAGTACTTTCAAATAAAATTTAAGAAATCATTACGCCGCTGGCAATGTGAAATAAAATTTAAAAAAGGCATACGCCGCTGGGTTTTTGAAATAAAATTTAAAAAAGCATTACGCCGCCTGCACTGTAAAATGAAATTTAAGAAAGAATTACGCCCCTGGTACTTTGAAATACAATTGAAGAATTATTACGCTGCTGACATTTTGAAATAAAATTTAAGGAAGCATTACGCCGCTGGCACTGTGTAATGAAATTTAAGAAAGCAATACGCCGCTGGTACTTTGAAATAAAATTCGAGAAACAATACGCCGCTGGCACTTTGACATAAAATTCAAGAAAGCAATAAGGCGCTAGTACTTTGAAATAAAATTTAAGAAAGCAATACGGCGCTAGTAATTTGAAATAAAATTTAAGAAATCATTACACCGCTGGAACTATGTAATGAAATTTAAGAAAGCAATACGCTGCTGGCACTTTAAAATAAATTTTAAAAAAGCATTACGTCGCTTGCACTGTAAAATGAAATTTAAGAAAGCAATACGAAGCTGGCACTGTG
>NW_026535298.1:0-1065 GCF_026225885.1 Hylaeus anthracinus
GCTTTCCTAAATTTTATTTTAAAGTACCAGCGGCGTATTGCTTTCTTGAATATTATTTCAAAGTGCCAGCGGCGTAGTGTTTCCATAAATTTTATTTCAAAGAACCAGTGGTGTATTGCTTTCATAAATTTCATTTCACAGTTCCAGGGGTGTTATGCTTTTTTAAATTTTATTTTAAAGTGCCAGTGTCGTATTGCTTTCTGAAATTTAATTTCACAGTTCTAGCAGCGTGATGCTTCCTAAATTTTATTTTGAAATGCCAGCGGCGTATTGCTTTCTTAAATTTTATTTCACAGTGCCAGCGTCGTATTGCTGTCTTAAATTTTATTTCACAGTGAAAGCAGCGTAATGCTTTTTTTGATTTTATTTTCAAGTGCAAGCGGCGTATTGCTTTCTTAAATTTAATTTCACAGTGCCAGCGGCGTTATGCTTTCCTAAATTTTATTTTAACATGCCAGCGGCGTATTGCTTTCTTAAATTTTTTTTCACAGTGCCAGCGTCGTATTGCTGTCTTAAATTTCGTTTCACAGTGGAAGCGGCGTAATGCTTTTTTTGATTTTATTTCCAAGTGCAAGCGGCGTATTGCTTTCTTAAATTTTATTTCACAGTGCCAGCGTCGTATTGCTGTCTTAAATTTCATTTCACAGTGGAAGCGGCGTAAGGCTTTTTTTGATTTTATTTCCAAGTGCAAGCGGCGTATTGCTTTCTTAAATTTTATTTCAAAGTGCCAGCGGCGTATTGCCCTCTTACATTTAATTTCACAGTGCCAGCGTCGTGTTGTTTCTTAAATTTCATTTCACAGTGCCAGCGGCGTATTGCTTTCTTATATATTACATCAAAGTGCCAGCGGCGTAATGCTTTCTTAAACATTATTTCAAAGTGCCAGCGGCGTAGTGTTTCCAAAAATTTTATTTCAAAGAACCAGGGTCGTATTGCTTTTATAAATTTCATTTCACAGTGCCAGCGGCGTAATGCTTTCTTCGATTTTATTTCAAAGTGCAGCGGCCTAAGGATTTCTTAAATTTCATTTCACAGTTCCAGCGGCGTAATGCTTTCTTAAATTTT
>NW_026535299.1:0-1072 GCF_026225885.1 Hylaeus anthracinus
AATTTAAATTTGAGAAAGACATACGCCGCTAGCGCTATCAGGTAAAATTTAAGAAAGCAATACGCCGCTGTCACTTTAAAATAAACTTTAAGAAAGCAATACGCGAAGCCAGTTTAAAAGAAAATTTAAGAAAACAATACGCCGCTGGCACTTTGAATTTAAATTTAACAAAGCAATACGCCGCTGGCGCTATGAGGTAAAATTTAAGAAAGCAATACGCTGCTAGCGCTATGAGGTAAAATTTAAGAATGCACTACGCCGCTGGCACTTTGAAATACAATTTAAGAAACCAATACACCGCTGCCACTTCGAAATATAATTTAAAAAAGCAATACGCGAAGCCAATTTGAAAGGAAATTTAAGAAAACAATACGCCGCTGACACTTTGAATTTAAATTTGAGAAAGACATACGCCGCTAGCGCTATCAGGTAAAATTTAAGGAAGCAATACGCCGCTGTCACTTTAAAATAAACTTTAAGAAAGCAATACGCGAAGACAGTTTGAAAGAAAATTTAAGAAAACAATACGCCGCTGGCACTTTGAATTTAAATTTAAGAAACCAATACGCCGCTGTCACTTTGAAATATAATTCAAGAAAGCAATACGCGAAGCCAATTTGAAAGGAAATTTAAGAAAACAAGACGCCGCTGACACTTTGAATTTAAATTTGAGAAAGACATACGCCGCTAGCGCTATCAGGTAAAATTTAAGGAAGCAATATGCCGCTGTCACTTTAAAATAAACTTTAAGAAAGCAATACGCGAAGCCAGTTTGAAAGAAAATTTAAGAAAACAATACGCCGCTGGCACTTTGAATTTAAATTTAACAAACCAATACGCTGCTAGCGCTATGAGGTAAAATTTAAGAATGCACTACGCAGCTGTCACTTTGAAATAAACTTTAAGAAAGCAAATTGGCGAAGCCAATTTGAAAGAAAATTTAAGAAAACAATACGCCGCTGGCACTTTGAATTTAAATTTAACAAACCAATACGCCGCTGGCGCTATGAGGTAAAATTTAAGAAAGCAATACGCCGCTAGCGCTATGAGGTAAAATTTAAGAATGCACTAC
>NW_026535300.1:0-1029 GCF_026225885.1 Hylaeus anthracinus
AAGCATTACGCCGATGGAACTTTAAATTAAAAATTAAGTAAGCAATACGCCGCTGGTACTTTAAAATTAAATTTAAGAAAGCAATCCGCGGAAGCCAGTTTGAATGAAAATTTAAGAAAACATTACGCCGCTGGCACTTTAAAATAAAATTTAAGTAAGCAAGACGCGGAAGCCAGTTTGAAAGGATATTTAAGAAACCAATACGCCGCTAGTACTTTGAAATAAAATTTGAGAAAGCAATACCCGAAAGCCAGTTTGAAAGAAAATTTAAGGAAACAATACGCCGCTGGCACTTTGAATTTAAATTTAAGAAAACAACACGCCACTCGCACTTTGAAATGAAATTTGAGAAAGCAATACGCCGCTGGCACTTTGAAGTCAAATTTAAGAAAGCTATACGCTGCTGGCGCTCTGAGGTAAAATTTAAGGATGCACTACGCCACTGGCACTTTGAAATAAAATTAAAGACAGCATTACGCCGATGGAACGTTAAATTAAAAATTAAGTAAGCAATACGCCACTGGTACTTTAAAATTAAATTTAAGAAAACATTACGCCGATGGAACTTTGAAATAAAATTTAAGTAAGCAAGACGCGGAAGCTAGTTTGAAAGGATATTTAAGAAACCAATACGCCGCTAGCACTTTGAAATAAAGTTTAAGAAAGCAATACGCGGAAGCCAGTTTGAAAGAAAATTTAAGAAAGCAATACGCCGCTGGCACATTGAAATAAAATTTAAGAAAGCAATACACGGAATCCAATTTAAAAGAAAATTTAGGAACACGATACGCCGCTAGCACTTTGAAATAAAATTTGAGAAAGCAATACGCCGCTGGCACTTTGAAATAAAATTTAAGAAAGCAATACGCGGCTGGCGTTTCGAGATAAAATTTAACAATGCACTACGCCGCTGGCACTTTATAATAAAATTTAAAAAAGCAATACGCGAAAGCCAGTTTGAAATAAAATTTGAGAAAGCAAAACGCGGAAGCCAGTTTGAAAGAAAATTTAAGAAAGCAATACGCCGCT
>NW_026535301.1:0-1030 GCF_026225885.1 Hylaeus anthracinus
TAATTCCTAAATTGTATTTCAAAGTGCTAGCGCTGTATTGCTTTCTTAAATTTTATTTCAAAGTGCCAGCGCCGTATTGTTTTTCTAAATTTCATTTTACAGTGCCAACGTTGTATTGCTTTCTTAAATTTCATTTTACAGTGCCAGCGACGTAATGCTTTTTTAAATTTCATTTCACAGTGCCAGCGGCGTAATGCTTTGTTAAATTTCATCACACAGTGCCAGCGTCGTATTGCTTTCTTCAATTTTGTTTCAAAGTGCCAGCGGCGTACTACTTCCTTCAATTTTTTTTCAAAATGTCAGCAACGTAATATTTCTTAAATTTTATTTCAAAGTACCAGCGGCGTAATTCTTTCTTAAATTTCATTTCACAGTGCTAGCGACGTAAAGCTTTTTTAAGTTTTATCTCAAAGTGCCAGCGGCGTATTGCTTTCTTAAATTTAATTTCAAAGTACCAGCGGCGTAATTCTTTCTTGAATTTCATTTCACAGTGCTGGCGACGTAATGCTTTTTTAAATTTTATTTTAATGTGCCTGCGACGTATTGCTTTCTTTAATTTTATTACAGAGTGCTAGTGGCGTAATAATTTCTTAAATTCTATTTCAAAGTACTAGCGCCGTGTTGCTTTCTTAAATTTTATTTCAAAGTGCCAGCGCTGTATTGTTTTCCTAAATTTCATTTTACAGTGCCAGCGTTGTATTGCTTTCTTAAATTTCATTTCACAGTGCCAGCGTCGTAATGCTTTTTTAAATTTCATTTCAAAGTGCCAGCGGCGTATTGTTTTCTTGAATTTCATTTCACGTTGCCAGCGTCGTATTGCTTTCTTCAAATTTGTTTCGAAGTGCCATCGGCGTAATGCTTTCTTAAATTTCATTTTACATTGCCAGCGGCGTATTGCATTTTTAAATTTCATTTCACAGTGCCAGCGGCGTAATGCTTTGTTAAATTTCATTACACAGTGCCAGCGACGTAATGCTTTTTTAAATTTCATTTCACAGTGCCAGCGGCGTAATGCTTTGTTAAATTTCAT
>NW_026535302.1:0-1250 GCF_026225885.1 Hylaeus anthracinus
AGAAAGCATTTCGCCGCTGGCACTTTAAAATAAAATTGAGGAAAGCATTACCCCCCTGGCACTGTGAAATAAAATTGAGGAAAGCATTACGCCCCTGGTAATTTGAAATAAAATTTAAGAAATCAATACGCCGCTGGCACTTCGAAATAAAATTAAGGAAAGCATTACGCCCCTGGTAATTTGAAATAAAGTTCAAGAAAACAATACGCAACTGGAATCGTGAAAATAAATTTAAGAAAACAGTACGTCGCTGACATTTTGAAAATAAATTTTAAGAATACATTACGCCGCTGGCATTCTGAAATAAAATTTAAGAAAGCATTACGCCCCTGGTAATTTGAAATAAAATTTAAGAAATCAATACGCCGCTGGCACTTTGAAATAAAATAATGGAAAGCATTACGCCCCTGGTAATTTGAAATAAAGTTCAAGAAAACAATACTCAGGTGGCATTGTGAAAATAAATTTTAGAAAACAATACGCAGCTGACATCTTGAAAATAAATTTTAAGAAAGCATTACGCCGCTGGCAGTTTGAAATAAAAATTAAGAAAGCTTTACGCCGCTCGCACTGTGAAATAAAATTTAAGGAAGCATTACGCCGCTTGTACTTTGAAATAAAATTTAAGAAATCGTTACGCCGCTGACATTTTAAAAAAAAATTGAAAAAGCATTACGCCGATGGCACTGTGAAATAAAATTTAAGAAAGCATTACGCCGCTGGCACTTTCAATAAAAATTGAGGAATGCATTACGCCCCTGGTAATTTGGAATAAAATTTAAGAAATCAATACGCCGCTGGCACTTTGAAATAAAATTAAGGAAAGCATTACGCCCCTGGTAATTTGAAATAAAATTTAGGAAAACAATACGCAGCTGGCATTGTTAAAATAAATTTAAGAAAACAATACGCATCTGACATCTTGAAAATAAATTTTAAAAAAGCATTACGCCGCTGGCATGTTAAAATAAAATTTAAGAAAGCATTACGCCGCTGGCACTTTGAAATAAAATTTAAGAAAGCATTACGCCGCTTGAACTTTGAAATAAAACTTGAGAAATCGTTACGCCGCTGACATTTTGAAAAAAAATTGAAAAAGTATTACGCCGATGGCACTGTGAAATGAAATTTAAGAAAGCATTACGCCGCTGGCATTTTGAAAAAAAATTTAAGAAAGCCTTACGCCTCTGGCACTGTAAAATAAATTTTAAGAAAGCATTACGACGCTGGCATTTTGAAATAAAGTTTGA
>NW_026535303.1:0-1093 GCF_026225885.1 Hylaeus anthracinus
CCAGCGGCGTATTGCTTTCTTAAATATTATTTCAATGTGCCAGCGCCGTATTGCTTTCTGGAATTGCATTTTACTGTTCCAGCGGCATAATGCTTTCTTAAATTTTATTTGAAACTCTTAGCAAGATATTGCTTTTCTGAATTTCATTTCACAGTGCCAGCGGCGTAATGCTTTCTTTAACTTCATTTCACAGTGCCAGCGGCGTAATGCTTTCTTAAATTTTATTTCAAATTCTTAGCGACATATTGCTTGTCTGAATTTCATTTCACAGTGCCAGCGGCGTAATGCTTTCTTTAACTTCATTTCATAGTGCCAGCGGCGTATTGCTTTCTTAAATTTCATTTTACAGTTCCAGCGGCATAATGCTTTTTTAAATTTAATTTGAAATGCTTAGCGGCATATTGCATGTCTAAATTTCATTTCACAGTGCCAGCGTCGTAATGCTTTTTTAAATGTCATTTCACAGTGCCATTGGCGTAATGCTTTCTTTAATTTTATTTTAAAGAACCAGCGGCGTATTGCTTTCTTAAATATTATTTCAATGTGCCAGCGTCGTATTGCTTTCTGGAATTGCATTTTACTGTTCCAGCGGCATAATGCTTTCTTAAATTTGATTTGAAATTCTTAGCAAGATATTGCTTTTCTGAATTTCATTTCAATGTGTCAGCGGCGTATTGCTTTCTTAATTTTCATTGCACCGTGCCAGCGGCGTATCGCTTTCTTAAATTTCATTCCACAGTGCTATCGGCGTATTGCTTTCTTTCATTTCATTTCACAGTTCCAGGGGCGTATTGCTTTCTTTAATTTTATTTGAAATCCATAGCGGCACATTGCTTCTTTTGAATTTCATTTCACAGTTCCAGCGGCATAATGCTTTCTTAAATTTTATATGAAATCCATAGCGGCATATTGCTTGTCTGAATTTCATTTCACAGTGCCAGCGGCGTAATGCTTTCTTAAACTTCATTTCAAAGTGTCAGCGGCGTATTGCTTTCTTAAATTTCATTTTACAGTGCCAGCGGCGTATTGCTTTCTTAAATTTCATTTCACAGTGCTAGCGGCGTAATACTTTCTTTGACTTCATTTCACAGTG
>NW_026535304.1:0-1069 GCF_026225885.1 Hylaeus anthracinus
GTGCCAGCGGCGTAACGATTTCTTAAATTTCATTTCACAGTTCCAGGGGCGTAATGCTTTTTTAAATTTTATTTCAAGGTGCCAGCAGCGTATTGGTTTCTTAAATTTCATTTCACAGTGCCAGCGGCGTAATGTTTTTGTAAATATTATTTCACAGTGCCAGCGGCGTATTGCTTTCTTAAATTTCATTTCACAGTGGCAGCCTCGTAATGCTTTCTTTGATTTTATTCCATAGTGACAGCGGCGTGATGCTTTCTTAAATTTCATTTCACAGTGTCAGCGGCGTAATGCTTTCCCAAATTTTATTTTAAAATGCTAGCTGCGTACTGCTTTCTTAAATATTATTTCAATGTGCCAGCGGCGTAATGCTTTCTTTAATTTTATTTCAAAGTGCTAGAGTCGTATTGCTTTCTTACATTTCATTTCACAGTGCCAGCGGCGTAATGCTTTTTCAAATATTATTTCACAGTGCCAGCGGCGTATTGCTTTCTTTAATTTTATTTCAAAGTGCCAGCGTCGTATTGCTTTCTTAAATTTCATTTCATAGTGGAAGCGGCGTAATGCTTTCTTAAATATTATTTCACAGTGCCAGCTGCGTATTGCTTTCTTAAATATTATTTCAAAGTGCCAGCGGCGTAGTGCTTCCATAAATTTTATTTCAAAGAACCAGGCGCGTATTGCTTTCATAAATTTCATTTCACAGTGCCAGCGGCGTAACTATTTCTTAAATTTCATTTCAGAGTGCCAGCGGCGTAATGCTTTCCCAAATTTTATTTTAAAATGCCAGCGGCGTATTGCTTTTTCAAATTTTATTTTAAAATGCCAGCGGCGTATTGCTTTTTTTGATTTTATTTCAAAGTGCCAGCGGCGTAACGATTTCTTAAATTTCATTTCACAGTTCCAGGGGCGTAATGTTTTTTTAAATTTTATTTCAAGGTGTCAGCAGCGTATTGCTTTCTTAAATATTATTTCACAGTGCCAGCGGCGTTATGCTTTCTTTAATGTTATTTCAAAAGGCCAGGGTCGTATTGCTTTCCTAAATTTCATTTCACAGTGGCAGCGGCGTAAT
>NW_026535305.1:0-1199 GCF_026225885.1 Hylaeus anthracinus
TTCTGCACAAATTCTACACCAATTCTAAAACAATTCTACACGAATTCTACTCCAATTCTACACAAATTCTACACCAGTTCTACACCAATTCTACAACACAAATGCTACACCAAATCTATACCAATTCTAAACCAATTCTACTCCAATTCTACACCAGTTCTTTATCAATCCGACATCAATTCTGCACCAATTCTGCACAAATTCTAGACTAATTCTACACCAATTTTACAACAATTCTACACCAATTCTACAACACCACTGCTATATCAATTCTGCACCACCTCTACATCAATTCTACACAAATTCTACAGTATTTCTACACCAAATCTACACTTATTCTAGCGCAATTCTACATTAATTCTACCCCAATTCCTTATCAATTCTACATCAATTCTACGCCAATTCTAAAACAATTCTACACCAATTCTACACCAATTCTACAACACAAATGCTACACCAAATCTATACCAATTCTACACCAATTCTACTTTAATACTTCACCAGATCATTATCAATTCCACATCAATTCTGCACCAATTCTGCACAAATTCTAGACTAATTCTACACCAATTATACAACACAAACGCTACACAAATCCCACACCAACGCTATACCAATGCTACACCAATTTTACATGAATTTTACACCATTTGAATACCAATTCTACATCAATTCTACACCAATTCAGCACAAATTCTACACCAATTCTACACCAATTCTACTCCAATTGTATACCAATTCTACACTAATTCTACATCAATTGCATACCAATTCTACACCAATTCTACACCAATTCTTCAACACAAATGCTACACCAATTCTACACCAAATCTACAACAATTATACACTAATTTTACAACACCACTGCTATACCAATTCTGCACCACCTCTACATCAATTCTACACAAATTCTACAGTATTTCTACACCAAATCTACACCAATTCTAGCGCAATTCTACTTCAATTCTACACCAATTCCTTATTAATTCTACATCAATTCTACAATAATTCTGCACAAATTCTACACCAATTCTACTCCAATTCTACAACACAAATGTTACACCAAATCTACACTAATTCTACCCCAATTCTACAACAATTCTACACCAATTCTTTATCAATCCCACATCAATTCTACACCAATTCTGCACAAATTCTACACCAAATCTACACCAATTCTACAAAACAAATGCTACACC
>NW_026535306.1:0-1220 GCF_026225885.1 Hylaeus anthracinus
GTTTGAAATAGAATTTAAGAAAGCATTTCGCTGCTGGCGTTTTGAAATTAAATTTAAGAAAGCATTACGCCGCTGGTGGTTTGAAATAGAATTTAAGAAAGCATTGCGATGCTTGCATTTTGAAATACAATTTAAGAAAGCAATTCGCCCCTGGCAGTTTGAAATTAAATTTCGGAAAGCATTGCGCCTCTGGCATTTTGAAATAAAATTTAAGAAAGCAATACGCCGCTGGCAGTTTGAAATAAAATTTAAGAAAGCATTCCGCCTCTGGCAGTTTGAAATAAAATTTAAGAAAGCATTACGCCGCTGGCGTTTTGAAATAAAATTTTAGAAAGCATTACGCCGCTAGCATTTTGAAATAAAATTTAAGAAAGCAATACGCCGCTATCAGTTTGAAATTAAATTTAAGAAAGCATCACGCCGCTGGCATTTTGAAATAAAATTTAAGAAAGCATTACGCCGCTGGCAGTTTGAAATAAAATTTAAGAAAGCATTACGCCGCTGGCATTTTTGAATAAAATTTAAGAAAGCATTACGCCGCTGGCGTTTTGAAATAAAATTGAGGAAGCATTACATTGCTGGCATTTTGAAATAAAACTTAAGAAAGCATTACGCCGCTGGCAGTTTGAAATAAAATTTAAGAAAGCATTACGCCGCTGGCAGTTTGAAATAAAATTTAAGAAAGCATTGCGCCTCTGGCATTTTGAAATAAAATTTAAGAAAGCAATACGCCGCTGGCAGTTTGAAATAAAATGTAAGAAAGCATTACGCCGCTGGCACTGCGAAATAAAATTAAGGAGAGCAATACGCCGCTGGCACTTTGAAATAAAATTGAGGAAGCATTACATTGCTGGCATTTTGAAATAAAACGTAAGAAATCATTACGCCGCTGGCAGTTTGAAATAAAATTTAAGAAACCATTACGCCGCTGGCATTTTGAAATAGAATTTAAAAAAGCATTACGCCGCTGGCAATTTGATACAAAATTTAAGAAAGCATTGCGATGCTTGCATTTTGAAATACAATTTAAGAAAGCAATACGCCGCTGGCAGTTTGAAATTAAATATATAAGAAGGCATTACGCCGCTGGCGTTTTGAAATAAAATGTAAGAAAGCATTACGCCTCTGGCACCGTGGAATAAAATTTTAGAAAGCATTACGCCACTAGCACTTTGAAATAAAATTTAAGAGAGCAATACGCCGCTGGCACTTTGAAATAA
>NW_026535307.1:0-1009 GCF_026225885.1 Hylaeus anthracinus
TTGAAATACAATTTAAGAAACCAATACGCCGCTGTCACTTTGAAATATAATTTAAGAAAGCAATACGCGTAGCCAATTTGAAAGGAAATTTAAAAAAACAATACGCCGCTGACACTTTGAATTTAAATTTAAGAAAGCAATACGCCGCTAGCGCTATCAGGTAAAATTTAAAGAAGCAATACGCCGCTGTCACTTTGAAATATAATTTAAGAAAGTAATACGCGTAGCCAATTTGAAAGGAAATTTAAGAAAACAATACGCCGCTGACACTTTGAATTTAAATTTAAGAAAGCCATACGCCGCTGGCACTATGAGGTAAAATTTAAGAATGCACTACGCCGCTAGCGCTATGAGGTAAAACTTAAGAATGCACTACGCCGCTGGCACTTTGAAATACAATTTAAGAAACCAATACGCCGCTGTCACTTTGAAATATAATTTAAGAAAGCAATACGCGGAAGCCAGTTTTGAAGAAAATTTAAGACAGCAATACGCCGTTGGCACTTTCAATTTAAATTTAAGAAAGCAATACGCCGCTAGCGCTATGAGTTAAAATTTAAGAATGCACTACGCCGCTGGCACTTTGAAATAAAATTTAAGGAAGCAATACGCCGCTGTCATTTTTAAATAAACTTTAAGAAAGCAATACGCGGAGCCAGTTTGAAAGAAAATTTAAGAAAACAATACGCCGCTGGCACTTTGAATTTAAATTTAACAAAGCAATACGCCGTTGGCACTATGTGGTAAAATTTAAGAATGCACTACGCCGCTAGCGCTATGAGGTAAAATTTAAGAATGCACTACGCCGCTGGCACTTTGAAATACAATTTAAGAAACCAATACGCCGCTGTCACTTTGAATTCAAATTTGAGAAAGCATACGCCGCTAGCGCTATCAGGTAAAATTTAAGGAAGCAATAAGCCGCTGTCACTTTGAAATAAACTTTAAGAAAGCAATACGCGAAGCCAGTTTGAAAGAAAATTTAAGAAAACAATACGCCGCTGGCACT
>NW_026535308.1:0-1171 GCF_026225885.1 Hylaeus anthracinus
TTCCTAAATTTTATTTTAAAGTACCAGCGGCGTATTGCTTTCTTAAATATTATTTCAAAGTGCCAGCGGCGTAGTGTTTCCATAAATTTTATTTCAAAGAACCAGGGGCGTATTGCTTTCATAAATTTCATTTCACAGTGCCAGCGGCGTAATGCTTTCCTAAATTTTATTTTAAAGTGCCAGCGGCGTATTGCTTTCTTATATATTACATCAAAGTGCCAGCGGCGTAATGCTTTCTTCGATTTTATTTCAAAGTGCAGCGGCCTAAGGATTTCTTAAATTTCATTTCACAGTTCCAGCGGCGTAATGCTTTTTTAATTTTATTTCAATGTTCCAGGGGCGTATTGTTTTCTTATATTTTATTTCACAGTACCAGCGGCGTAATGCTTTCTTTAATTTTATTCTCAAGTGCCAGCAGCCTATTGCTTTCTTAAATTTCATTTCACAGTGCCAGTGGCGTAATGCTTTCCTAAATTTTATTTTAGAATGCCAGCGGCGTATTGCTTTCTTAAATATTAATTCAAAGTGCCAGCTGCGTAGTGTTTCTATAAATTTTATTTCAAAGAAGCAGTGGTGTATTGCTTTCATAAATTTCATTTCACAGTGCCAGCGGCGTAATGGTTTCTTTGTTTTTATTTCAAAGTGGCAGCGGCGTAACGATTTCTTAAATTTCATTTCACAGTTCCAGGGGTGTAATGCTTTTTTAAATTTTATTTTAAAGTGCCAGTGTCGTATTGCTTTCTGAAATTTAATTTCACAGTTCTAGCGGCGTGATGCTTTCCTAAATTTTATTTTAAAATGCTAGCGGCGTATTGCTTTCTTAAATTTTCATTCACAGTGCCAGCGTCGTAATGTTTTCTTAAATTTTATTTCACAGTGCCAGCGGCGTAATGCTTTCTTCGATTTTAGTTCAAAGTGCAGCAGCCTATTGCTTTCTTAAATTTCATTTCACAGTGCCAGCGGCGTAATGCTTTCTTACATATTATTTCAAAGTGCCAGCGGCTTAGTGTTTCCATAAATTTTATTTCAAAGAACCAGGGGCCTATTGCTTTCTCAAATATTATATCAAAGGGCCAGCGGCGTATTGCTTTCTCAAATATTATTTCAAAGTGCTAGCGGCGTAGTGATTCCATAAATTTTATTTCAAAGAACCAGGGGCGTATTGCTTTCA
>NW_026535309.1:0-1277 GCF_026225885.1 Hylaeus anthracinus
CATTACGCCGATGGCAGTTTGTACCAAATTTAAGAAAGCACTACGCCGCTGGCACTCCAAACTGAAATTTACAAAAGCAATACGCCATTGGCACTTTGAAATAAAATTTAAAAAAGCATTACACCTATAGCACTGTGATATTAAATTTAATACAGCATTACGCCGCTGACAGTTTGATATAAAGTTTAAGAAAGCATTACGCCTATGGCACTGTAAAATGAAATTTAAGAAAGCATTACGCCGTTTGCAGTTTGGTATAAAATTTAATATAGCATTACGCCGCTGGCGGTTTGTTATAAAATTTAAGAAAGTTTTACGCCGCTGACACTGCGAAATAAAATTTAAGAAAGCATAACGCCGCTGGCAGTTTAAAATAAAATTTGAGAAAGCAATACGCCGCTGGCACCCCACAATGAAATTTACGAAAGCAATACGCCATTGGCATTTTAAAATGAAATTTAGGAAAGCATTACGCCTATGGCACTGTGATATAAAAGTTAATGAAGCATTACGCCGCTGGCAGTTAGACATAAAATTTAAGAAAGCACTACGCCGATGGCAGTTTGAAACAAATTTAATAAAGCATTACGCCGCTGGCAGTTTGATATAAAATTTAAGAAAGCATTACGCCGATGGCAGTTTGAAACAAATTTAAGAAAGCATTACGCCGCAGGCAGTTTGATATAAAATTTAATACTGCATTACGCCATTGGCAGTTTGATATAAAATTTAAGAAAGCATGACGTCTATGG
Source organism: Hylaeus anthracinus (assembly GCF_026225885.1). Lineage (NCBI taxonomy): Eukaryota > Metazoa > Arthropoda > Insecta > Hymenoptera > Colletidae > Hylaeus > Hylaeus anthracinus. Next base: position 753 of record NW_026535309.1, read on the forward strand.
CACTATGAAATGAAATTTAAGAAAGCATTACGACGCTGGCAGTTTGATATAAAATTTACGAAAGCATTACGCCGCTGGCAATTTGATATGAAATTTAAGAAAGCATTACGTCTATGGCACTGCGAAATGAAATTTAAGAAAGCATTAGGCCGCTGGCAGTTTGATATAAAATTTAATACAGCCTTGTGCCACTGGCAGTTTGATATAAAATTTAAGGAAGCATCACACCTATAGCACTGTGATATAAAATTTAATACAGCATTACGCCGCTGGCAGTTTGATATAAATTCAATAAAGCATTACGATGCTGGCGGTTTGATATAAAATTTAAGAAAGCATTACGCCGATGGCAGTATGAAACAAATTTAAGAAAGCATTATGCCGCAGGCAGTTTGATATAAAATTTAATACAGCATTACGCCGCTGGCGGTTTGATATAAAATTTAAGGAAGCATTACGCCGATGGCAGTTTGAAACCAATTTAAGAAAGCATTACGCCGCTGACAGTGTGATATAAAATTTAAG
>NW_026535310.1:0-1180 GCF_026225885.1 Hylaeus anthracinus
CTACTACACCAACTCTACACTAATTCTGCACCAATTCTACATCAATTTTACACCAATTTTACAACAATTCTACACCAATTCTACACCAATTCTATACCAATTCTACAACAATTCTACACCAATTATACACCAATTCTATACCAATACTACAACAATTTTACACTAATTCTATACCAAATCTACACGGATTCTACACCAATTCTACACCAATTCTACACCAATTCTACATCAATTCTATACTAATTCTACAACAATTCTACACCAATTCTACTACACCAACTCTACACTAATTCTACACCAATTCTACAACAATTCTGTACCAATTCTACTACACCAACTTTACACTAATTCTGCACCAATTCTACACCAATTTTACACCAATCTTACAACAATTCTACACCAAGTCTACACCAATTCTATACCAATTCCTCAACAATTCTACACCAATTATACACCAATTCTATACCAATTCTACAACAATTCTACACTAATTCTACACCAAATCTACACGGATTCTACACCATCTCTACACCAATTCTACAACAACTCTATACCAATTCTACTACACCAAATCTACACTAATTCTGCACCAATTCTACACCAATTTTACACCAATTTTACAACAATTCTACACCAAGTCTACACCAATTCTACACTAATTGTACACCAATTCTTCACCAATTCTACACCAATTTTACAACAATTCTACACCAATTCTAAACTACTTCTACACCAATTCTACTACACCAGCTCTACACCAATTCTACCCCAATTCTACAACAATTCTACTACACCAATTTTACAACAATTCTACACCAATTCTACACCAATTTTACAACAATTCTACACAAATTCTACACCAATTCTATACCAATTTTATTATACCAATTCTACACCAATTCTACATCAAATCTACACCAATTTTAAACCAATTCTACACCAATTTCACACCACTTCTACACCAATTCTACTACACCAACTCTACACCAATTCTGCAACAATTCTACTCCAATTCTATACCAGTTCTACTACACCAATTCTACAACGATTTTACACTAATTCCACATTAAACCTATACCAATTCTACTAGACCAATTCTATACAAATTGTACATCAAATCTACAACAATTTTACACCACTTCTACAACAATTCTAGAACGATTCTACACCAATTCTACAC
>NW_026535311.1:0-1399 GCF_026225885.1 Hylaeus anthracinus
CAACGATTCTATACCAATTTTACACCAATTCTACACTAATTCTGCACCAAATCTACACGGATTCTACGCCAATTCTACACCAATTCTACACCAATTCTACACCAATTCTACTACACCAACTCTACACCAATTCTACAACAATTCGACACCAACATTACACCAATTCTACAATTACTCTACTACACCAAATCTACAACAATTCTACAGCAATTCTACACAAATTCTATGCTAATCCTACTACACCAAATCTACACTAATTCTACAACGATTCTACTCCAATTTTACACCAATTCTACACCATTTCTACCCCAATTCTACAATAATTCTACACCAATTCTATTCCAGTTCTACTACACCAATTCTACTACACCAATTCTACACCAATTCTACACCACTTCTACACCAATTCTATACCAATTCTACTACACCAATTCAACGCAAATTCTACACCATTTCTACACCAATTCTACAACAATTCTACATAAATTCTACTACACCAACTCTACATTAATTCTGCACCAATTCTACACAAATTCTACACCAATTCTACTACACTAACTCTACACTAATTCTACACCAATTCTACACAAATTTTACACCAATCGTATATCAACTCTACACCAATACTACACCAATTCTACAACAATTCTACACCAATTCTATGCCAATCCTACTACACCAATTCTACACCAATTTTACAACGATTCTACACCAATTCTACACCAATTCTATACCAATTCTACTACACCAATTCTACACTAATTCTACACCATTTCTATACCAATTCGACACCAATTCTACTACACCAACACTACACTAATTCTGCACCAATTCTATACCAATTTTACACCAATTTCACAACAATTCTACACCAATTCTACACCAATTCTATACCAATTCTACAAAAATTCTACACCAATTTTACAATAATTTTACACCAATTCTACAACGATTCTACAACAATTCTACACCAATTCTATACCGATTCTACTACACTAATTCTACACCAATTCTACACTACTTTTACACCAATTCTACAACAATTCTATACCAATTCTACTACACCAATTCTACACCAATTCTACTACACCAACTCTACACTAATTCTACACCAATTTTACATCAAATCTACACCAATTTTACACTAATTCTACACCAATTTTACACCACTTCTACACCAATTCTACTACACCAATTCTACGTCAATCCTACACCATTTCTACCCATATTCTACAACAATTCTACACCAATTCTACACCAATTCTACACCAATTCTATACCAATTCTACACCAATTTAACACCAATCGCACATCAACTCTACACTAATTCTACACCAATTCTACATCAATTCTACACCAATTCTATACCTATTCTACTACACCAATTCTACACCAATTT
>NW_026535312.1:0-1301 GCF_026225885.1 Hylaeus anthracinus
ACCAGCGGCGTAATGCTTTCTTAAATTTGGTACAAACTGCCATCGGCGTACTGCTTTCCTAAATTTTATATCAAACTGCCAGCGTCGTAATGCTTTCTTAAATTTCATTTCACAGTGTCATAGGCGTAATGCTTTCTTAAATTTTATATCAAACTGCCAGCGGCGTAATGCTTTCTAAAATTTTATTTCAAACTGCCAGCGGCGTAATGCTCTCTTAAATTTCATTTCGCAGTGCCAGCGGCGTAATGCTTTCCTAAAATTTATATCAAACTGCCAGCGGCGTAATGCTTTCTAAAATTTCAGTTCACAGTACCATAGGCGTAATGCTTCCTTAAATTTTATATCAAACTGCCAGCAGCACAATGCTGTATTAAATTTTATATCACTGTGCCATAGGCTTAATGCTATCTTAAATTTTATTTCAAAGTGCTAATAGCGTATTGCTCCCGTAAATTTCATTTTGGAGTGCCAGCGGCGTAGTGCTGTCTTAAATTTTTTTTCAAACTACCAGCGGCGTAATGCTTTCTTATATTTGGTACAAACTGCCATCGGCGTAATGCTTTCTTAAATTTTATATCAATCTGCCAGCGTCGTAATGCTTTCTTAAATTTTATATCAAACTGCCAGCGGCGTAATGCTTCACTAAATTTTACGTCACAGTGCCATAGGCGTAATGCTTTCCTTAATTTTATTTCAAAGTGCTAATGGCGTATTGCTATCGTAAATTTCATTTTGGAGTGCCAGCGGCGTAGTGCTTTCTTAAATTTTATTTCAAACTACCAGCGGTGTATTGCTTTTTTAAATTTGGTACAAACTGCCAGCGGCGTAATGCTTTCTTAAATTTTATATCACACCGCCAGCGGCGTAATGCTTCATTAAATTTTATATCACAGTGCCATAGGCGTAATGCTTTCTTAAATTTTATTTCAAAGTGCCAATGGCGTATTGCTCTCGTAAATTTCATATTGGAGTGCCAGCGTCGTAGTGCTTTTTTAAATTTTATTTCAAACTGCCAGCGGCGTAATGCTTTCTTAAACTTTATATCAAACTGCCAGCGGCGTAATGCTTCATTAAATTTTATATCACAGTGCCATAGGCGTAATGCTTTCTTTAATTTTATTTCAGAGTGCCAATGGCGTATTGCTCTCGTAAATTTCATTTTGGAGTGCCAGCAGCGTAGTGCGTTCCTAAATTTTATTTCAAACTACCAGCGGCGTAAGGCATTTTTAAATTTGGTACAAACTGCCATCGGCGTAATGCTTTCTTAAATTTTATTTCAAACTGCCAGCGGCGTATTGCTT
>NW_026535313.1:0-1358 GCF_026225885.1 Hylaeus anthracinus
ATACAGAGACATCTTGCTAATAGAAGGTTTCTTTTCTACGTCAATCGCTTTACCTTATACCTAGGTTTCTTCAATTATATTTAATTGTTTTCATCATACTTATTACTTTTAGCATCCTTATAATTGTAAAAAAGATTTTTATTGAAAGAATCCAAATTACATTTTTATGTAAAAGGATATTCATGTATTGTTTTTCAGGTTGTCTTTGAAAGAATTTTTGTTATCGTTTCATAAAGGAAATAAGATATTAATATACGGAGACAATGAAGGTAAAGTATAAACGTTCAAATTGCTATTGTAAAAAAATAAGAATTGTTTGAATTCCGCACGAGCTTTTTTCTCAATTGTATAAAACCGTAACGATCTCAATCATGATAAGCTTCTGCTTAAGTACATCTCGAGATGTTAACTAAGCTAGAGATTGAAACTAACCTTAGTGAGGACTATCACGAAAATTAAAAGCACTTAATATTTTTTTTATTGCTTGTTACAATTGCAACACTTTCAACACTGTAAACATATATGTACACACTATAAATTGATAATTAAAATTTGTCCTTAGTTAAACAACATTACTTTAAAGCCGGTTTCTGTTATAGAAAATGAAATCATTAATAATACAGCGCTTAGTCGAGCATCGTTAGTAAATCTGGAGATGCACAACAATAAAATTCAAGGTAAATTAATATATGTAGACTATTTAAAAGAGAAAAAAGATTTAACTCCAGTAGCATGGGAATCGATAAACCTATATCTTCAGTAATTCCTTAAAGATTTTTCAGGAACATATTAAGACACTATGACAGGTGTAATGAATTTAATTCCAAGTAAAGAAAATAAAGAACAAATGAGAAACGACCAAGAAGTAGAGGACAAAGGTACAATTTAAATAGATTGCACTTAATATTACTCAATATTATTTACATAGATTTAACTTAATATAAGGACAAGAAAAACTTATTTTACTAAATTGACTTCCATTTTTATTTTGTACAGAATACCAGTGCACAGCAAACAAACATTAAAGATTGCTGGGCCAAAAAGCTGAAGTCACAAACTTAAGTGTTACAGCTCATGAGCCACGCGTAATAATAGAAAGACTGAATATGTGATAATAATGTATGCATACGAAAACAATCGATTGCTTGCTGGTTTAATTATTGTGAGGTTAGTGGTACTACTTAAAGTTATACGTTATCGTATGACAACAATATGTAATCTGTTGTTTTATAGAAAGTTACATCTTTCTTATATCTTTTATGTTGCAAAGGGTATTCTTCGAAAGTAGCGCAAGCTTGGTTTAAGTAATGCACCTAATACTGTTGTGCGTGTGGCAATGTACAATGCCTTCTTTGAAT
>NW_026535314.1:0-1141 GCF_026225885.1 Hylaeus anthracinus
CAATTCTACAACAATTCTACACTAATTCTATACCAGTTCTACTACACTAACTCTACACTAATTCTACACCAATTTTACAACAAATCTACAACAATTCTACACCAATTCTACACTAATTCTACAAAAATTCTACACTAATTCTATACCAGTTCTACTACACCAATTCTACATCAATTTTACACCACTTCTACACCAATTCTACTACACCAATTCTACGCCAATCCTACACCATTTCTACACTAATTCTACACCAATTTTACAACAATTCTACACCATTTCTACGCAAATTCTACACCATTTTTACACCAATTCTACAACAATTCTACACCAATTCTACTACACTAACTCTACACTAATTCTGCACCAATTCTACACCAATTTTACACCAATTTTACAACAATTTTACACCAATTCTACACCAATTCTATACCAATTCTACAACAATTCTACACCGATTCTACCCCAATTATATACTAGTTCTGCTACACTAATTCTACATCAATTCTACACCACTTCTACACCAATTCTACTACACCAACTCTACACTAATTCTACACCAATTTTACAACAATTCTACACCAATTCTACACCAATTCTATACCAATTCTACAACACGAATTCTACGCAAATTCTACACCATTTCTACACCAATTCTACAACAATTCTACACCAATTCTACTACACCAACTCTACACTAATTCTGCACCAGTTCTACACCAATTTTACACCAATTTTACAAAAATTCTACACCAATTTTACAACAATTCTACAGCAATTCTACACCAATTCTATATCAATTCTACACCAATTCTACAACAATTCTATACCAATTCTACTACACCAACTCTACACTAATTCTGCACCAATTCTACACCAATTTTACACCAATTTTACAAGTATTCTACACCAAATCTACAACAATTCAATACCAATTCTACAACAATTCTACACCAATTCTACCCCAATTCTATACCAGTTCTACTACACATATTCTACATCAATTCTACACCACTTCTACACCAGTTCTACTACACCAACTCTACACTAATTCTACACCAATTTTACAACAAATCTACACCAATTCTACACCAATTCTATACCAGTTCTACTACACCAACTCTACACTAATTCTACACAAATT
>NW_026535315.1:0-1141 GCF_026225885.1 Hylaeus anthracinus
TGCCAGCGGCGTATTATTTCCTAAAATCTATTTCAAAGTGCCAACGGCGTAATGCTTTTCTAAATTCTATTTCAATTTGCCAGCGACGTATTGCTCTCCTAAATTCTATATCAAAGTGCCAGCGGCGTTTTGCTTTCCTAAATTCTATTTCAAAGTGCCAACGGCGTATTGCTTTTCTATATTCTATTTCAAAGTGCCAGCGACGTATTGCTTTCCTAAGTTCTATTTCAAACTGCCAGCGGCGTAATGCTTACTTAAATTTTATTTTAAAGTGCCAACGGCGTATTGCCATCCTAAATTCTATTTCAAAGTGCCAGCGACGTATTGCTTTCCTAAATTCAATTTCAATGTGCCAGCTGCGTAATGCTTACTTAAAATTTATTTCAAAGTGCCAGCGACGTATTGCTTCCCCAAATTCTATTTTAATGTGCCAGCGGCGTATTGCTTTCCTAAGTTCTATATCAATGTGTCAGCGGCGTATTGCTTTCATAAATTCTATTTCAAGGTGCAAGCGGCGTATTGATTCCCCAAATTCTATTTTAAAGTGCCAACGGCGTATTGCTTTCCTGAATTCTATTTTAAAGTGTCAACGGCGTATTGCATCCATATATCTATTTCAAAGTGCCAGCGACGTATTGCTTTTCTAAATTTTATTTCAATGTGCCAGCTGCGTAATGCTTACTTAAAATTTGTTTCAAAGTGCCAACGGCGAATTGCTTTCATAAATTCTATTTCAAAGTTCCAACGCTGTATTGCTTTCCCAAATTGTATATCAATGTGCCAGCGGCGTATTGCTTTCCTAAGTTCTATTTCAAACCGCCAGCGGCGTAATGCTTACTTAAATTTTATTTCAAAGTGCCAACGGCGTATTGCTCTTCTAAATTCTATTTCAATGTGCCAACGGCGTATTGCTTTCCTAAATTACATTTTAAAGTGCCAACGGTGTATTGGTTTCCTAAACTCTATTTCAAAGTGCCAACGGCGTATTGATATCCTAAATTCTATTTCAAATTGCCAGCGGCGTATTATTTCCTAAAATCTATTTCAAAGTGCCAACGGCGTATTGATTCCATATATCTATTTCAAAGTGCCAACGGCGTATTGATTCCATATATCTATTTCAAAGTGCCAGCGACGTATT
>NW_026535316.1:0-1291 GCF_026225885.1 Hylaeus anthracinus
CTATGAGGTAAAATTTAAGAATGCACTACGCCGCTGTCACTTTAAGAATGCACTACGCCGCTGTCACTACGCCGATGGCACTTTGAAATACATTTTAAGAAATAAATACGCCGCTGTCACTTTGAAATATAATTTAAGAAAGCAATACGCGAAGCCAATTTGAAAGGAAATTTAAGAAAACAATACGCCGCTGGCACTTTGAATTTAAATTTAAGAAAGCAATACGCGAAGCCAATTTGAAAGGAAATTTAAAAAAACAATACGCCGCTGGCACTTTGAATTTAAATTTAAGAAAGCAATACGCCGCTGGCGCTATGAGGTAAAATTAAGAATGCACTACGACGCTGTCACTTTGAAATAAAATTTAAAAAAGCAATACGCGGAAGCCAGTTTTAAAGAAAATTTATGACAGCAATACGCCGTTGGCACTATGAAATAAAATTTTAGAAAGCAATACGCCGCTGTCACTTTAAAATATAATTTAAGAAAGCAATACGAGGAAGCCAGTTTGAAAGAAAATTTAAGAAAACAATACGCCCCTGGCACTTTGAATTTAAATTTAACAAAGCAATACGCCGCTGGCGATATGAGGTAAAATTTAAAAATGCACTACGCCGCTAGCGCTATGAGGTAAAATTTAAGAATGCACTACGCCGCTAGCGCTATGAGGTAAAATTTGAGAAAGCAATACGCCGCTAGCGCTATCAGGTAAAATTTAAGGAAGCAATACGCCGCTGTCACTATGAGGTAAGATTTAAGAATACACTACGCCGCTAGCGCTATAAGGTAAAATTTAAGAATGCACTACGCCGCTGGCACTTTGAAATACAATTTAAGAAACCAATACGCCGCTGTCACTTTGAAATATAATTTAAGAAACCAATACGCGAAGCCAATTTGAAAGGAAATTTGAAAAAACAATACGCCGCTGACACTTTGAATTCAAATTCGAGAAAGCAATACGCCGTCAGCGCTATCAGGTAAAATTTAAGGAAGCAATACGCCGTTGGCACTATGAAATAAAATTTTAGAAAGCAATACGCCGCTGTCACTTTAAAATATAATTTAAGAAAGCAATACGAGGAAGCCAGTTTGAAAGAAAATTTAAGAAAACAATACGCCCCTGGCACTTTGAATTTAAATTTAACAAAGCAATACGCCGCTGGCGCTATGAGGTAAAATTTAAGAAAGCAATACGCTGCTAGCGCTATCAGGTAAAATTTAAGGATGCAATACGCCGCTGTCACTTTAAATTTAAATTTGAGAAAGCAATACGCCGCTAGCGCTATCA
>NW_026535317.1:0-1119 GCF_026225885.1 Hylaeus anthracinus
AAAGCAATACGCCGTTGGCACTTTGAAATAAAATTTAGGTAAGCATAGCGCCGTATTGTAGTTCTGAAATTTATTTCAAAGTGCCAACGGCGTTATGCTTACCTAAATTTTATTTCAAAGTGCCAACGGCGAATTGCTTTCCTAAATTCTACTTCAAAGTGCCAGCGGCGTATTGCTTTCCTGAATTCTATTTTAAAGTGCCAACGGCGTTTTGATTTTCTAAATTCTATTGCAAAGTGCCAACGGCGTATTACTTTCCTAAATTCTATTTCAAAGTGCCAGCGGCGTATTGATTTTTTATATTCTATTTTAAAGTGCCAACGTCGTATTGCATACCTAAATTTTATTTCAATGTGCTAGCGGCGTATTGCTTTCCTGAATTCTATTTTAAAGTGCCAGCGGCGTATTGATTTTCTAAATTCTATTTTAATGTGCCAGCGGCGAAGTGCTTATTTAAATTGTATTTCAAAATGCCAGCGCCGTATTGTAGTTCTGAAATTTATTTCAAAGTGCCAGCGACGAATTGCTTTCCTAAATTCTATTACAAAGTGCAAACGGCGTAATGCTTTCCTTAATTCTATTTCTATGTGCCAGCGACGTATTGCATTCCTAAATTCTATTTCAAAGTGTTAACGGCGTTTTGCTTTCCTTAATTTTATTTCAATGTGCCAGCGGCGTATTGCTTTCCTGAATTCTATTTCAAAGTGCCAACGGCGTATTGCTTTCCTAAATTCTATTTCAAAGTTCCAGCGGCGTATTGATTTTCTAAATTCTATTTCAATGTGCCAGCGGCGTAGTGCTTATTTAAATTGTATTTCAAAATGCCAGCGCCGTATTGTAGTTCTGAAGTTTATTTCAAAGTGCCAACGACGTATTGCCTTCCCAAATTCTACTTCAAAGTGCCAGCGGCGTATTGCTTTCCTGATTTCTTTCACAAAGTGCAAACGGCGTAATGCTTTCCTTAATTCTATTTCTATGTGCCAGCGACGTATTGCATTCCTAAATTCTATTTAAAGTGTTAACGGCGTTTTGCTTTCCTCAATTCTATTTCAATGTGCCAGCGGCGTATTGGTTTCCTGAATTCTATTTCAAAGTGCCAACGGCGTAATGCTTTCCTAA
>NW_026535318.1:0-1134 GCF_026225885.1 Hylaeus anthracinus
ACACCAATTCTGCACAAAATCTACACCAATTCTAAAACAATTCCACACGAATTTTACACCAATTCTACAACACAAGTGCTACACCAAATCTATACTAATTCTACACCAATTCTACATCAATCCTACACGAATTCTACAGTATTTCTACACCAAATCTACACCAATTCTAGCGAAATTCTACTCCAATTCTACACTAATTCTTTATCAATCCCACATCAATTCTACACCAATTCTGAAGTATTTCTACACCAAATCTACACCAAATGTAGCGCAATTCTTCTCCAATTCTACACCAATTCTTAATCAATTCTACATCAATTCTACAATAGTTTTGCACAAATTCTACACCAATTCTACTCCAATTCTACAACATAAATGCTACACCAAATCTACATTAATTCTACCCCAATTTTACTCCAATTCTACACCAATTTTTTATCAATCCAACATCAATTCTACACCAATTCTGCAGTATTTCTACACCAAATCTACACCAATTCTACAAAACACATGCTACACCAATTCTAGCGAAATTCTACTCCAATTCTACACGAATTTTTCATCAATTCTACATCAATTCTACAATAATTCTACACGAATTCTACACTAATTCTACAACACAAATGCTACACAAAATCTATACCAATTCTACACTAATTCTACTTCAATCCTACACTAATTCTACAGCATTTCTACACAAAATCAACACCAATTCTAGCAAAAGTCTACATCAATCGCATAGCAATTCTACACCAATTCTGCACCAATTCTACAGAAATTCCACACCAATTCTAACCGAATACTACACCAATTCTACACCAATTCCACATCAATTCTACACCAATTCCGCACAAAATCTACACCAATTCTACTCCAATTCTACAACATAAGTGCTACACTAAATCTACACCAATTCTACCCCAATTTTACTCCAATTCTACACCAATTTTTTATCAATCCAACATCAATTCTACACCAATTCTGCAGTATTTCTACACCAAATCTACACCAATTCTACAAAACACATGCTACACCAATTCTGCACCAATTCTACCCCAATTCTACTCCAAATCTACACTAATTCTTTATCAATCACACATCAATTCTACACCAATTCTGCACAAATTCCACATC
>NW_026535319.1:0-1034 GCF_026225885.1 Hylaeus anthracinus
CTTCCTGTCGTCGTTCTGCGGCATTTTGATCTGAAACAAGACGTGACAGAATTGATGTAGTAGAAGTGGTGTAGGGTTTGTGTAGATTTTGGTGTAGAATTGAGGTAAAATTTTTGTAGAGTTTGTGTAGAGTTTGTGTGGAATTGGTGTAGAATTTGTTTAGAAAACGTGTAGAATGTGTCTTAGAAGTGGTATGATAGAATTGGTGTACAATTGGTGTACAATCTGGGTAGAGATTGTGTAAAGTTTATGTAGAATTGGTGTAGAATTGAGGTAGAACTGAGGTTATATATGTGTTGAATTGGAGCGAAATTGGTGTACAATTGGTGTAGAATTAGTGTAGAATTTGTTTAGAGTTTATGTGGATTTGGTGTAGAATTTATGTTGTAGAATTGGCGTGGAATGGGTGTAGAATTGGTGTAGTATTTGTGTAGAGTTTGTGAAGGGTTGGCGTAGAATTTGTATAGAATTTGTGTAGAAGTGGTGTGGTAGAATTGGTGTACAATTGGTGTAGAATTTGTGTAGAATTGGTGTAGAATTTAAGAAGATTTGGCGTAGAACTTGTATAGAATTTGTGTGGAATTGGTGTAGAATTGATGAAGTAGAATTGGTTTAGAGTTTGTGTAGATTTGGTGTAGAATTGGTGTAGAATTGAGGTAGAATTTTTGTTGAGTTTGTCTAGAGTTTGTGTGGAATTGGTGTAGAAACTGTTTAGGAAACGTGTAGAATTTTTGTAGATATGGTGTGATAGAATTGGTGTACAATTGGTGTACAATCGGGGTAGAATTTGTTTAGAGTTTATGTGGATTTGGTGTAGATTTGATGATGTAGAATTGGCGTGGAATTGGTGTACTACAATCGAGGTAGAATTTGTGTAGAGTCTGTGTAGAATTGGTGTGAAATCGGGGTAGAATTCGTTTAGAGTTTATGTGGATTTGGTGTAGAATTTATGTTTGTAGAATTGGCGTGGAATGGGTGTAGAATTGTTGTAGTATTTGTGTAGAGTTTGTGAAGGATTGGCGTAGAATTTGTAT
>NW_026535320.1:0-1136 GCF_026225885.1 Hylaeus anthracinus
GTGTAGAATTAGTGTAGCAGAATTGGTATAGAATTGGTACAGAATTGGTGTACAATTGTTCTTGAACTGATGTAGAATTTGTGTAGTAGGATTGGTGTAGAATTGGTGGAGAATTGATTTAGAATTGTTCTTAAATTGGTGCAGAATTGGTGCAGTACAATTGGTATAGATTTGGTGTAGAATTCGTGTAGAATTGTTGTAGAATTGGTGTAGAATTAGTGTAGCAGAAATGGTATAGATTTGGTATAGAATTAGTGTGGAATTAGTGTAGAAGAATTCTTGTTGAATTGGTATAGAATTGGTGGAGAATTGGTATAGAATTAGTGCAGTAGAATTTTTGTTAAGTTGGTTTAGAATTGGTGGAGAATTGGTGGAGAATTGGTGTAGTAGAATTGTTGTAGAATTGGTTTAGAATTGGTGTAGAATCGGTGTAGAATTGTTGTTGAATTAGTGCAGAATTGGTGTAGAATTGGTGTAGCAGAACTGGTGTGGAATTGCTGTAGAATGGGTGTGGAATTGGTGCGGAATTGGTGTAGAATGGGTGTAGTAGATTTGGTATAGAATTGGTATAGAATTTGTGTAGAATTTGTGTAGAATTAGTGTGGCAGAATTGGTATAGAATTGGTACAGAATTGTTGTACAATTGTTCTTGAACTGATGTAGAATTTGCGTAGTAGGATTGGTGTAGAATTGGTGGAGAATTGATTTAGAATTGTTGTTAAATTGGTGCAGAATTGGTGCAGTACAATTGGTATAGATTTGGTGTAGAATTGTTGTAGAATTGTTGTAGAATTAGTGTAGAATTTTTGTCGAATTGGTGCAAAATTGGTGTAGTAGAATTGGTATAGAATTGGTATAGAATTGGTGTAGAATTAGTGTAGAATTAGTGTAGCAGAGATGGTATAGATTTGGTATAGAATTGGTGTGGAATTAGTGTAGAAGAATTTTTGTTGAATTGGTATAGAATTGGTGGAGAATTGGTGTAGAATTAGTGCAGTAGAATTTTTGTTGAATTAGTTTAGAATTGGTGGAGTTTTGGTGGAGAATTGGTGTAGTAGAAGTGGTATAAATTTGGTGTAGAATTGGTGTAGAATGGGTGTAGTAGAATTGGTATAGAATTGGTTTAGAATTAGTGT
>NW_026535321.1:0-1045 GCF_026225885.1 Hylaeus anthracinus
GAAAGTGCCAGCGGCGCATTGCTTTCTTACATTTCACTCCGATGTGCCAGCTGCGTATTGCTTTCTTAGTTTTTATTTCAAAGTGCCTTCGGCGTAATGCTTTCTTAAATTTCACTCTAAAGTGCCAGCGGCGTATTGCTTTCTTACATTTCACTCCAAAGTGCCAGCGGCGTATTGCTTTCTTACATTTCACTCAAAAGTGCCAGCTGCGTATTGCTTCTTTAAATTTTATTTCAAAGTGCCAGCGGCGTATTGCTTTCTAAAATTTCACCCTGATGTGCCAGCAGCGTATTGCTATTGTATGTTTTACTCCAAAGTGCCAGCGGCGTATAGCTTCCTTAGATTTTATTTCAAAGTGCCTTCGGCGTATTGCTTTGTTAAATTTCACTCCAAAGTGCCAGCGGCGTATTGCTTTCTTAAATTTCACTCCAAAGTGTCAGCGGAGTATAGCTTCCTTAGATTTTATTTCAAAGTGCCAGCGGCGTATAGCTTTCTTACATTTCACTCCGATGTGCCAGCTACGTATTGCTTCTTTAAATTTTATTTCAAAGTGCCAGCGGCGTATTGCTTTATTAAATTTCAACCTGATGTGCCAGCAGCGTATTGCTATTGTATGTTTTACTCCAAAGTGCCAGCGGCGTATAGCTTTCTTAGATTCTATTTCAAAGTGCCTTCAGCGTATTGCTTTGTTAAATTTCACTCCAAAGTGCCAGCGGCGTATTGCTTTCTTAAATTTCACTCCAAAGTGTCAGCGGCGTATAGCTTTCTTAGATTTTATTTCAAAGTGCCAGCGGCGTAATGCTTTCTTAAATTTCATTCCGATGTGCCAGCTGCGTATTGCTTCTTTAAATTTTATTTGAAAGTGCCAGCGGTGTATAGCATCATTCGGTTTTATTTCAAAGTGCCATCGGCGTATTGCTTTCTTAAATTTCACTCCAAAGTGCCATCGGCGTATTGCTTTCTTACATTTCACTCAAAAATGCCAGCTGCGTATTGCTTCTTTAAATTTTATTTCAAAGTGCCAGCGGCGTATTGCTTTCTTAAA
>NW_026535322.1:0-40566 GCF_026225885.1 Hylaeus anthracinus
CAGACATAACCCTCGCAGACATAACCCTCGCAGACATAACCCTCGCAGACATAACCCTCGCAGACATAACCAACGTTCGCAGATTTTTTCGCTCGTCTTCCTCTTCTCCCTACGAAATATTAATTATGTTAGATAGGACTACACTCTTAGACTGTTTATGAATAAATTAATGCTTACCATAATCTTGGGAAACGAATAACGCACGTTCTTTCCTTTTTACCCCGACCACCTAAGGTAACAAGATTCGATGAAGTTATGTCGCCTATGCTGCACCCACTTCAGCTCGCGTTTGCGCGCTACTCTTCTCAGAGTGGCGAAAGTACATGTATGTATATGAATAGATGGCTTGAGATTTGTTCACATTTTTTCCCGTAAAAAGCCTATCCGGTGAAAAAAAATTACAAACGATCCAACTCTTCTTACGTCTTTTCTTAATTTGTTTATCATATTTATACGATTGTTGTCGTATACACTGGACAAACAATGAAGTGAGACAGCATATTCGTTTCGTTTATTACAATCGATGTAATAAAGTGAAGATAGTTTAACATTGCTAGTCGATACTGTCTCTGTCTATAGAGCCAACGAACCAGCCGACTAACTGTGAGTCATCTTTCCCTTTGGTCGGTGGTATGCTTCCATTTCCGGGCATGCATGCAATGCGCCCTCGTAACTCTTGTCCCATTCGGTTCGAGACGACCGTAAAATCGAGCATTTCTTCGGGGGGAGAACGACCGACAATGGCGATTTATGTTGTCGGAGGATCCGCGACATCTCACTTCCGTTGATCGACGGTTGTACTTCCTACCGACCAAACGCCGCGTATCCTTCTATTCGAAGCGCGCTCCAAACGTATCGAAAGTCGAAAACTTCTGAAAGGTGACTTATACTTTACAATAGATGTTTTCCATGGTAAAATATCCGAAAGATCCTGGAACGGTGTTTCGAAATGTATCATAGTAATTAACGTCGTAGTAATAACGACGGAACGTGAAATCGTACCGTCGATTATCGTGTGAATTTCTTATCCCGAGAAGAGGCGGAAAGAGATGAGCTTATTCGAGGGAAGGAAGGATCATATCGCACGATATGTCCCGAAAATATGAGACAGGCGTCGTGCAGCGAAAAGAAGAAGAAGAAGAAGAAGAAGAAGAAGAAAAAGAAGAAGAAGAAGAAGAAGAAGAAGAAGAAGAAGAAGAAGAAGAAGAAGAAGAAGAAGAAATAACGTTCGAGCGAGTCCTGCCGTATATTATCTCCGGTATGATGAAATAACGAAAAAAAAAAGTGAAGCGAACAATGGCGTCAGGTTGGCCAAGGTCTGGCACGGACAGGCCGTTGACGAAGGAAGCGCGCCATGCAACGTCCCGGCTAAAGGTACTTTTATCTCCATGGTAGTGGGCGCGAAAACGTACTCGGCAAGCATCCGGCGGTACATCCGGCATTGCCTGGCTGAAAGGGGGTCGAAGGAGACCGTGGTGATGGTAGACCTTTGGGGCGTCGCGTCCGTGAGTTTCGGGTCTGTTATCGGTCGTCACACGGTGGCGCAGCCGAAGGGATGCCAGGGTATTTAAAATGCAGATTAGCGTGATTCGAGGAGCGAACGCGAACGCGAACGCAGACGTAAACGCAAGAGCGTCGGGTGGCAAGTGTTTTATTAGGGCTAACTTCCGTTTTCCTTTCTCCCGAGCCGGCAGCTGCTCCGCCACGATTCCACCGCGAAGATAGCCTGCTTCGGGGTTGAACCGTCCACTAATTTATTGATCCCTGATTTATTCGTCGGCTATCCTTCGCCGTGGCTTTAATTGCCTCGCGAACACTCGGACGAACTTTAATCCCTCGAAGTACGGGAACAGCTACGCGAACGGGCACTTTGAATTGTCGATTGTTCATGTTGATGATAAACCGGTGTGCTATTGCGAGATACGAATTAGTCATATTTGGAATCACCGTGAATTGTCGCACCGTGAAATCGGAACAAGATGTCGAGTTTACTCGTTTCAACGACTCGCGTTCGGTCGACCGAGTCAGTGACAGAAAAGTAAGCTACATTGGAAATTCGACATTGAAGTTTGTTCAAGTTTACCCGACCAATCGAGACCAATCGAGACGACCGAAGATCAAAGCGTCCAGGTAACTCGAGGCAAACGTAGGCGTCGTGATTCCGAGGTAAACCAACAAGATGTGGTCCAACTGGAGGAAAACCGAGCGGATAGAGCTGACTGTGTAAACGCGAGACCCACAAGGTGGCAGGTGGTAGAGCGTTTAACCGGCTCCGAAACTTGTCGATTTGTCCAGGATGTAACGAGCTTAAAACGCAACTCGTTACATCCCGTCACCTCAGACTATCCATCTCTTCGAGTATACGTTTCTCGAAGACTGTTGTGCTAAAAACTACGAGCGTTCCACAATTACATGAATTACAAAAGGGCGAATCTCGCTGGATGCGAATTCCTCGATAATAAGGAAACGAGTGGAATTAACCTTGTCTCGTTAGTACTTGACCTTATGTAAAGTACTATCTTTCCTAGAATTACAATCACTCGTTGACACCTTTCGCTCTTCTATTTCTAATAAATACTTGGTCGAGTGTGCGATCGCACGCCACGAGCTTAATTCGATCTCTGTAATCGCTCAGGCTTTACATAATCGGGATGTGTTAATACCGATTTCCGCTACAACCGATTCTCGCCACATAGTCGAGTCGCGCGATTGAGCGACGGGGATTACAGCTGCGCGCCGCGCCAAGCGACCAAGCCGATCGAACGCGGTATGTACGATCGTAATTCACAGTAGTTAGAGTTGATTTTTCTGCGCCGTTTGCTGAATGACGTTATGTATAAACGGGGATCCGTCTTTTGCCCAACATGGTCTTCTTTCTTTGCTTTCGGACAACTGCGGTACGCGATTTACAAGGACTTGAAGATAAACGACGAACGACGTTTCGTAACTTGGTTATTCGCGGTGGTATCTAGACAATGTTCTCGTGTAAATTGTACGGCGAACAAATTTTAGGTGATGCGATGGTGCGGTGGCGTGCGTAAGTGCAATCGAAGGATACTTCTGGCAGCGAACAATCATTTTACAGTCTCGGTTTTGGCTCGATGCGAAACGGAAAAATGTATCTCGTATGACAAAGCTCAAACAAAGGGTGAGACGTTCGCGCGAGAGTCATCCCTATCGTTATTTCACCCCTGTTATCAGTCGCTTTTACTCTCTGCTTCAGCATTGGCTCTCTCGCGTGACGTTATCACGACAAATAGTCGTTCTTGAATTGTCAAAGGATTAACGTTGTAGCTTCATAGAAGCGATATCGAAACGTTTACGCATGGTACGTCCATCGTGATCGTATAAGCTCTTTTCTGTGTACTACTACACAATAAAATATAATAAAAAGGGCCGAGAACGCAACCGAATGGTACGAATCGCGTTATCCGAGACTGAGGTGAACGTCAAAGGGATTTGATTTTAATTGACGGTAATTCCCGACAGAATTCAATTTCGCAATTTAATTAACGTCTCGGCCGCAAAGGACGACGACAACGGTGTCGGACACGAAGACTGTTTTTTCGTCGGTGTGCGCGTTTTAGTTCCACCGTTGTCGGCGTCGCGTCGAGGTTTTTCGCCAGTGGCCTGGCAGCGGACGAAAGCAAATAACAAACGACGCGGACGGTGCACCGCAACATTTCCCATCTACGGGTACCAGCGCAGCGTCGCGGTCGCCTGGACTTACTCTACAAAGTAAACACCGCTCCGGTCTCGCGGAAAAGACGAGCGAAGAAGCTCGTTGAAAACTTTTCCAAGCTGGGTACTTAGTTCCGCGGCAACCTACCAACGGGGCTTGGTTTCGCTTGAGAACTCGTTTTCCTCAGAGTCCCTGGGTACAGTCGTCCTCTTTGCTAGACGCTCCATTCGTGACAAGAAATACACGTTAAGCTTCTCCTAGGCTGCGGAGATTACGGGCCAACGAACGAATACTTTGCGACGTGACCGAAGGATGCTCGCTATTTCTTAAATACAATTATTTACGACTACGCGGTTCGAGGAATCGATCGAATTTTTCCGATAGTGTTCCGCAACGAGAACAACGTACGAATCTTTGGAAATTCGTTTATCCTATGACGAACGTGATTGCTTTCTTTGCATACAAATGTAAACTAAAAGTAACGAAAAGACAAAAATAAAAAAATGTTTATTTTTACTCGAATTTGTAAATAACGATAGTTTATTTTAGGCTGACGTTTCAACTTGGACACTTGTAATTGTCAGTTATCGCGAACTTGGGCGAATCTTTCAAAGTCCGACCGCGACTGTAGCGGATCAAGAAAAGCAAAGATTCTAAATGGAAAACGTAACCTGGGAGTAATACTCGTTACCGAAGCAACCGGTCGGTCGCAGGGAAAGATATACGGGATGGCATAGGAATTTCATTTAATCCGAGGTTCCGCGCGGTTGGTTGAGATTCGATTTATGGCGTAATCAGGGTCTCTACCTACGACTCTGCTATTCCCATCGAGTCTCTTTCGCGCACCAAACTCATCGCCGACTCGAAACATGATATAGCCCTTTTCTACTTTTTTCTTTTACTCTATCTTCTCCTCTGTTTCTTTTCTCGGTATACCGTTCTTGAGAAATTTCTCTACGTTGTCCACCGCGCGTCGCGTCGCGTCGCGTCGCGTCGCGTCGTTCTGTATTTCACGGCCTATTATCGATATTATTATTTCTCCCGAGAAAACTATACTCCGGGACGACGCGACGTCCCGTTTCGAGAACAACGACGATCAATCTCACGCACGACACCGAGTCTTGCGGAGTAAATTTACCGCAGGGGTAGCTTACGCATCCGTGTCTAATTGGAAAGCGCCTAAAAGCGCACACCTACCTTCGCCTCGCGCACACATACGCGGCCATACAAATACACGCGTACTCGAGAGCTCGCCACCTTTTCACGGTTTAAGCGGACTCGTCCGGAATTAATTAGTTCGTCGAGGGGAAATGAAAAGTAACGAGTGGCCGGTTTTTGCGCTGACACGCGGGGTAATTAGAGACGAAAGCAGCTTGGTCGAGCTGCTTCGACGATCTATCGACGATTCGCGATCGGATCGAACGGTTTCGATTACCGACAATACCGCGGTCCGAATACCTTTCTGATTGATGGCATTCTACGAACGCTACGAAATAAAATATACGCGTCTTTCGAAAATATAGCTGTGCAAGTACCGGTCGAATCGTAGTCTTGAGATTCTTCGACTTTTGACAAATTCGTCGAATAGCAATGATGGCTTAATTCGCGTGAATGTCGCTAAAAGTACGGCCCGAAATGGACGCAAATTTATTTCGATCCAGGGGAGAAAGTAACCCTACGGCTGCCAGAATAAATTATCGTAATCCCTCGTGGGCTTACGTCTCGCTACCTACTCTCGCGGATTTGCATTCGAATTTTTGCAATTTACATTATTACATCGTCGCACGACGAAAAATCGGTTCTTTGTCGTCATTTCCGTGATTCATCTCGACTATTACAATTCCGGTTTAAATATCAAGTACACCGTTGAACGCACTCGAACGTCACCAGAGTGACGTTCCAGAAATGATTAACGCTGCAAAAACGAAATTTTATCGAGACATAACAGTACGAGAGCGTTTATTTAAAGCGATGAAATCTCCGGCATGATTCCGATACAATTCGGTAGAGTGAAAATGAAAACCAATTACAGAGGCAACGAAACGAGCCGTTAGAAATACATCCGTGTAATTTCATCCAAGCCCGTAAACAAACGTATCTCGCATCTTTCCGATTACCTTTTCCGCGTGCAGTGTACCGCGGCACAACTTCTGTGAGAAATATTCGATCCAAGGTTTAAGGTATACACATTCCACGGAGGTGCTCGCATGCTGTGAATTTATGATCGTGGCTTCGTCTATATGGTGGACGCGCACACTGTTCGTAGAGGAGTGCGAGTGCGAGACGAGCACGCTATTCCTGCGAAAGTTCGTGTTTCCACCTACGTCTTTTCTGTCTGTCCCC
The DNA here is from genome assembly GCF_026225885.1 of Hylaeus anthracinus. Lineage (NCBI taxonomy): Eukaryota > Metazoa > Arthropoda > Insecta > Hymenoptera > Colletidae > Hylaeus > Hylaeus anthracinus. The sequence goes on from NW_026535322.1 coordinate 6,026, forward strand.
TTCGCTAACCGCGATGCCCGTGGATGGGACTGTGGAAGCGAATTGTCCGATATGTAAGATCACCGTTCGGAATGCCAACAGATTGGACAGCATCTTTTAGCATTTTATGACTCCTATCGAATTATGTTAATGCGCGAGACAGGAATTCGCAAGTGTTGCATCTACATATATCGGAATAACATTCGAGAATAATCTGATCGAGATACGACTTGATCCAATTTTAACGAGTTCTAATACAACGAATTGCAAGTACATGTTCTACGAACGAATCCAATTGAATCGAAACAAGTTGGTTCGGAATCTCGGACTTGGGAGTTTTAATCATCCCCGTCGCATGCTTCGCTCTCGATTCTGTTAGCTAGTTCTTCTTTGTCCGATTTCCCACGACGCATGCACGACGCATATTCGCCGAAACCAGAATCGAAGAGTCGCTTTCACGGACTGTCTGGGTCCCAGGAGAAATCAGTCGGAATATCTACGCTTAGAGTGCCGATAACTCTAAACTTTACTACGTCATCGTTACTCGCAAAACCCTCCACGCATCCCCAGAAAGAGAAAGCGCCCTGTATTATTTACCAATGTCTGCCGGTGCCGTATCCTTTACTACAAAATGCGTACGCTTTGATGCAACGTTTGAAGCTCGATCGAGCCGACTTTGGTACTCCATTATTTATTAATACCTCGAACGAAGGGGAGCGTATAGCGCGTCTTTTCGTATCGATTCTAACGATCCATGTATATCGTTAGGACGTATATAAGTGTCTTCGACGAGCAGTGCACACGGTCAGCTTTGGATCAACGATTTTGAAAAATGTAACTTTTATATCAAAGTTTTGTCACGTTTATAGGTACGAGAAAAAACAATGCTGGTACTATTCGTAGTATCGATTAGATGAGATTCGTGGTCATGTGTCGTTGGAGAACATTTTTACGGGACTATTCGCTTAGCTACCAATTTCACTCGATTCGATCTATATACATACATGTATATTCTTTCTCATTGTGATTCAACGTGATTGTTCGACGCGACGCCGACGTCCCTCTTGGAGGCTTTACGCGAGAATGAAACCGACCGGAAGAAACTTTTCTTCCTTTCTTTTCAGAATTCAACGAAACGGCGGAGGTTCGATTTAATCTGGAATCGGCCCAATAGTTTTTGCGATAGAATCAATCGAGAACGTCAAGAATTTCAGTTACTCGGAGGTACGCGCGTTAATAACGAATTTCGACGTTCCTCTTGGTAGAATTCTGTTCCATGATCACCGTCGACCCTTTCGTTCCCTGACCCTTGGACAAATTTCCCGATGCACCCCATTTCGTTGGCCGGACACCTGAGCCCCGGAAATCAAAGTGCGACAATCTTCGAATGAAATCCCCGTCGGGTTACGAGCTTTTTACCGTTTCTTTCGCTACTGGCGCCACCACTTTACACTGTATTTTTAACGTACACTTTTAAAAGGTCATCGAACTTTAATTTTAACTTGTGCCACTTACCGGGAAGGTTATTAGCGAGCCGTCGAGTTCTCTCATATTTCACGCCGTCGACAAAGAATTCTCCCATCGAGATGAACGTTGCTTTGAAACGACAATTAAAATATCTCCGAGACGTAACCGTGTCTACCGCGTCAACTGGAAGTCCCTCAAGCGAACGAACAGAGAGAACATCGCGGAGCGTTTCAAATGAAACGAGTCGAATTCTGGCCAGAGTCTTCAAAGAATGTTTAAGAGAGGAGGCGACAGTTTTAACCTCGTTTAATTGTTCCTCGAACCATCCGAAATATTCCTTGGTTTATGTGAAACCTGCGAACAAAGTTAAAAGGTGGTCGCATACCAGGCATGCCGATAAAGAATATAAATAACATAGTATATACGACAAAGTATGTATATCGTCGACATCGTTGAAACAAGCCCGTTGCGTTCTATCGATCGAAAACCCAACGTTATTGCCGCCGCGATTTGTCGAAAATAAGTCGTCCGATATCCCAGGTGCGCGCGGGTTATCTGTTATTCGCACTCGATTCACCTGACTTGAAACGAAGATGAATGGGTTCCGTTCCGATCGTTTTCCTCTAAAAACAATTCTACGCCATTTCTTTTCGCAACAGTCTACTCCGAGGTTTTCCAATGTTTCCGATCGTTTGCCGCATTTCTGTCACGCTGTCACGATATCAACCATTGATATTTCGATAAAACTGTATTTTTCGTTGTTGTTAAAAAAGAAAGGAAAAGAAAAAAAAATTGATATCGCGTGTGTGGTTTACCTCGTCTGGGTTAAATTCTTTCTGTACAACAATACGAACAACGCACGACGATCGTGATCGGAAGGAAGATATTTTACAGCATCGAACGCGCGAGGTAAAAGTATTCGTAATTGGAGAAATATTGAACGCAACGTCGGAACTCATCGAACGAGATCTTTCGCGGCGTGCTTCTCTCGTCCCGCAATTTGTGTGCTTTATCGGCGGTCCTTTTCTCTGGGGGAAAAAGCAGGCGAGACATTATATTCCTGGAGACTCTTCTTTGCATCTCTGTTGCACGGAACGCCGTATAATTTATGCACCCCGCAGGCGCGTTCATAAAGCCGAAATATTTGAAAACAAGAGCAAAAGAGCAGAAAGCACGATGGCTCGCGATACCCGTTTCGCAGACAGCTCGCATTACCAGCGGAATCAAGAGCTTCCTTCGGACGACAAAGGCCTAAGGATCACTTGTTTCCCATTTGGTTTCCATCACCAGACAGAGTTGATTGTCGGCTGATGAAGCGTTCGCGATTCAAATCTATTCTTTCGTTTGGTATCGTACAACTAGAAGATTACTCGCGATACATGGAAATATTTATTTCTCAATATTCAAACTAGAACCGAATTTTATTTGCTCTTCCCCTTCCTATTGCAATCTGAAAAATTGCTGAAATTGTAGCAATGTCCGCGCCTTCCATACCCAACAATAAGGAGTCAAATAAGAACACGAAACGTAGGCTACGGGATTGGTCTTGTAGGTAAAGCGGTCGACTGTGGATCCGAGGTTCGTGGCTTCGAATCCCCGTGCCTTATTTTTCGTTTAGACTCCTACAAAATATTCTATGTAAAATATCGAATCACGCCAAGGGGACGACGGATTACATATATTGTATTAATCGCCAAAGTTGCAGGAGAATTAAAAAGTCTGCCAGCCATTAATCTAGGTCTTGTCGGCATTCGACCATTTTTACGATGCAACGGTACTCAACAATGTCGTTCCCCTATCCGCATGGAAAACTTGTTTCCGTGAGAAAGACAAAACGATAGACAGAGAGAGCGGGAGAGAGAGAGAGAGAGAGAGAGAGAGAAAAAGTATGAGAGGAGGGTACGGCGGGTGCGGGAGGTTGAGAGAAAAGTGTGCGCCCTAAATCAGGCTAGACCGCGCGTACTCGCGACCAGCCAGTCAGTTTGCAGAAAATCCGCCATTGTTTTCACTTTAGCTGGCCGTTTTAAGCGTGGTCCGCGTAATAAATATTCGCACTCTCCCCTAGGATTACGTCCGGCTGGAATAATATTCCTCTTTGTGTATGCCCTTTGTTACGGCCTCTCGCGGATGTCGACGGTGGTTGACATCGTTGTCGAGATAACGAAGCGCCTTTAGAATTTCTTCTCTTTGTTTGTCTGCTAAATTCTGCCCAAGTCAAAAACTGCAAAGTCGACAACTTTGCAAATAAATTAAGCAATGGTTTCAAACTATTCACTCGACTGAATCGCCGGGTCCATGCTAAAGTGACCTCCGGCGTAATTAATCCACCGCGTACATACTACACATACATGTATAGCGATAGATATGTTGTTGCAAATATTATAAAAAGTATCCTTTCTATCCTCTTACCGATAGCCCAGCTCTGCCAAACCGGTACTCGATGGAGAAATTCTAGCGAAAAAAAGTAATAGGACGGCAGAGGAAGCAATGCGAAAATGTTGGCGTGCCGTTGCGCGTTAAGGGCTGCCGTTATTCATAATTAGCGCCGAATCGCCGCGGCGCGGCACGGCGAGGCTTTTGTACGGACGAAGGCCTTCCGAAACGACGCGACGCGACGCCGACGAATTCGTGATGGTAGGCTGTTACAATAAATGGGCAAACAGCCATGGTATCACGACGTGTTTCTAACCTGCTCATAGCGTGCGATAGGGGAAAAGTCTAGTTGTGCCTAGAACTTTGTTACGAAAACGTAATTGTTTTCTGTAGTATACCGGCTGAGACATCGCTTCTCTCTCCCACGCTTATATGCGATGCGTGATCGACCTAACGTAGCAACAAACACGAGAAAATTTGTTACACACTTGTTTATTTGCTTCGTAAAATTATTTCATCTCGGTTAGGTGCGGTTAGTATTATGCTTTTTGGAGTTACCTACCGTTCGTAATGCAGCCTGATCGAATATTCTTCCATAATTCGATTCCAAGCTTCCGATGAAAATCCACATCGTTTCCGAGCAGAGCTCGACCTATAATCCACGTAATCTACGACTCGACCGTTCTACGAGCTACATGGCTAACGTTGGAATTAATTCAGTGCCAAATTTAATTATCGTTCCGTATTGGCAGGTGTTGGAGAACTAGTTGTCACGGACGATTTACCGCATATTGGGTGTTCCATGCGGTTTTCGAAAGCGGGACTGTTTGTCGCCCACGCCTATAGCCGGCTTCTAGATACGAAGATGGTTGTCTCTGTAACACAGACGTTTCCACGGCACCGGTTATCGATCGACCGACATCGAACAAGGATCTAAAACCTAATCTCAGCGTCGATCGCGATCAGACTCCGATGCGAGTACAAGGGGATATAGTCCTCATCGTACACCTTGGAATGGTGCGTCATTTAAGCTCGTACGATTATCGATTATTTATCGTATTGTATCGTATCGCGTCGCTTACGATTGCTTTTATTTTCTTAAGAAACGGCATGACTCGAACGTTAAATGAAAATATCAAAATTTCGCCTGGTCTCGATTCGTTTCGACCTGCAAACACTACGAATGTAGAATTCCAACCGATATTCAGCCAAGGATTTTGACGTTTCATCGGTTTATGACGTTTAGTCACTTTTAGACACTTTTCGAAAAGAACATTTTCAAGTCTGCTGAAAGGGAGAATGGTTTCGAGCAAAGATTCGAAGGAAAGCTCCGCAACGAGTAACAACGCGGCCAAGCTACCAACCGAAGGAAAGTATGTATCTTTGCCCGTGAATCGTCAGTCTGATCTATCGGGGAGCTATAGACATGAAAACGAATCGGGCTATTGCGATAACTGCGAGAGTTTTTCACCAGTCGATTTTCCTCGTTTTATCCGTGTCCATTCGGCCGAATCCATTCATACTTGCGGCCAGTCAGCAACATTGAAATTACATCGGCTAACGAACTCGCCCTCGCCACCCTTCTCTGCCAACCTCGTCCCATTCTTTTTACACCGTTGCCCGCAACGATGTGAATCGAATAAAATTCCGAATTTCATTCGTATCGCGCGCAACGCGGCATGCCAAGATCGGACTTTGGAAGACAAACTCGGTCAGTTAATAAAACGAGTACAACAGAACGTAAAGGAGAAACGGTGCAAGAGGGTTTGATCAGCGTAAGGACATTTGTTTCGAGAAGGTGGCGAAAGGATCCGATGAATCGCTGCCTTCGTAGACACAGCGATGGATGATTTCAACCAATAGATACCTGCAATGGTAAAGTAACATACAGACGACACACGAATGCATCCAGTATAATACATATATTATTCGTAATGTCTTTTACGCTTTCCTGTTGGATCGATCGATTTCATACAGACGTTGGAAATGGCACCTCCATTTTCGAGACTCCTGCGCTTGCCAAGGACAAAAACGAAACCGCTCCGCTCGCTCGTCTCTTCCGCTCACGGTTTCATAATACTGCACGTAGACCGGTGTATCTCACGTACATGGATACGTAACGCGAGCATACAAAAAGAGCCATAGCTCGTTCGTTATGTTCGGAAATCGCTCGTAAGATCGGCGAGTGCCCTCGAAACAATCTATGCTGGTGCCCGCGAACCACGTCCGACGTGCCTTATCTGCGCGCAACCTTCTCTCCGATAAGACACCGAATAGTCTCTACCGGATGGTTGGTGAGAGTAAAAGAGGGAAGACCGTTGGAAGGGCGAGTAGCAGAGAATCGAAGGACGCGACGTAAGTGCGTGCAGAAGCGGCCCTTTATCCTGTCGTCGACAGACGCGGCGTCGCGTGTTGGAGGGAAGCGTTTCTCACCGAATAGCGAGAGTGAGCGCGTGGACGTACCATGGGAGTAGCTGAAAAGGAAAGAAACTTTCATCCAGGTTTCGCCGGCGAATACTTGCCACTCGCGCGGAAATAACCTTTCAGAAAACGCAGCGAGGTGACCGTACGTTTCTGACGGCTGCCAGATTTCATCCAGTTATTCGACGCAACCCGACGCGACGCGACGCGACGCAAAGTGACGTCTCGATGGGAGAGTTCCTCAGACTCGAAACCGGCGAAACATACTCTTCGCGGGATTATAACGAAAATATTGTTCCCCGCTGCGAAGAATTCCAGCGGTAGTTTGTCCGCAAACGTCGCTGCTGACGAGACGTTAAAACTCCCGAATAAGATGACAAACTACACGAGACAGAAATTAGTCGATTTCTAGTTTGATGGCACAACGAAGTAGAAAACACGAAGATAAAGAAAAGCCTGTATCGGCTGGCGTGGCGCGGCGCGCGCTCTATTCCTCGGAAATAACGTCGTAAATAAACCGCGTCCGCCGTGTACCAACCCCTTGGTTCCAGCCTTTTTTCTACCTTGCTATTTTACTTTGCTTCGGCCCTTTCCGGTCCGCGTAATCTGCGGAACCTTTGCGTGGCCACGCCTACGAAACTCGAGTTCGCTCGAGGTGATTGATCGCCTGAATTCCATCCGACGATTCTTCGCGATAACGCGAATCTACGAGCTAAAGCATTTAGAGTTTGCGCGCAGCAATTCCAAAGTGTATATTTTTTGGAGAATTTATGTTTATTTTTGGAACTGCGATGCTCCGATTGGATCACCATTACGTCGACAAGATGCTATCCGAACAAAGCGCAAGGGAATTATTATCTCTCGAAACGGACAAAGTAAAGATTCCTCGATGTTTGAACTTGTTTGTTTGTCGCGTTCCTCGTACGATCAATCTAACGGAATAAACACAACGCTACAGCAAACTCGACAACTTTAGTTAGCCATGATCGAAACAAGTTCAACTCCGAAACGTAATCAAGGAATAGAGGACAGTCGATGGGATTTTCACGTGACGTGACAGGGCTAAGAAAAGATATCCTTTCCTAAGATAGATGCAAAGATCGCTAACATCGAGTGCTCTGGAAATCGGTGACAAGATGGCCGCGCTGCCAGACGATCTTCAAGGCAGAGTACACCGAGGGGTCTGGATCAGGTTGCGTCGTATCTCCTAACAAGATCAAGGGGCCTGATCTGGCCGACTCCTCGAGGTCTCGATACACGCAGCGCGACGTGTCTGCGTTCGAGGTAACAAGAGCGTTATCGAGAATCCTCCCCCGTCGCAGCCTCTTATGGAAACGCGACCATGCGTTCCGTCCTCCTACACGTATCGCGGGGCACGACTTTCCTCCCTCCTTCTCGACCCTTCCGCTTTCTCCAACGCCACCCGGAGGCAACCACTTTGTCGCTGTTCGTTGTCGTTGTCGTTGTCGTTGACGTTGTCGTCGCCGTCGCTTGGGATTCAAACTGAATTCGATAGCCCGACGACAATGATATCGATAAAGCCACCGCCGCGCGCCGGTTACAAAAGTCAGCGACTTATTGTAACGATTTATAACGGCACCTTGAGCAATGTTCGTGTAGACTGCGGTAAGGAATACAATATTTCCAGTTACACTTGTAATTATGTAAAAACAGATGCACGTCTCATCGTTTTTTTCGATTCCCCCGAAGAAAAATAATCGTGGATTCTAATTAAGTCGAAGCAACAAATTTTTCTTTAAAGTGACTGCCACCTACCCAAGGCCGTTACTCGGATAAACGTGTTAAAACCGCCAGATTGTAGGTATATCCTCCGTCTATGAACACCGGTAAAAATGTATCGCGACGGAAACGATTGTGCTACGCGATCTCTTTTCTCGACCGGCGTACAAGCATTTATCTGGACGAGCGATCCCGTGGAGGGTAAAATGTGATCGATGAAGGAAGAACGAAGGAGAAGAAATTAGCATGCACGTGCACGGAACTGTAAAGTTTCAACTGGCACAATGTATGCGTACTCTCCAACGGAGGACGTGCCGACGATTCATTGATACGATAAGTTGTTCGATAAAGAAAACTACCTACCAGCCGTTAGATCGAAATGGCCACGGCTACGAAACCAAACTGTCGAAGGAAGTTTAGGTCTATCTTTACGTTAACGCTAGATGGAGCCGATATGAACAAATAAATAGTGAAACAAACAAATTCAAACGAACAAATGTTGCTTAAACCGTTTGAGGTGACGGCGCGGCACATACCCCTTGGACTTTTTCCTGGATCTGTGCAATTCTAATCCGATCTGACCTTCTGCGAGCAATGCTTCATCTTTCGACTCGAGAATTGGAGCTATCCTCGATGCGCGATCCGAAAACCGAGTCGATTACTTCTTTTGGTCGATATACATATACATGTAGTACAAGTGCAGCAACAAATGGGTGTAATGTAGCGCCTGGAGCAACCAGACGATGCCAGGTGATGGTCTGGATAGCGCTCACCGGCGCGCTGTGACACGGTAAACCTAGATTCGAGTCTGGCGACTACGCTCGAGGGCTTTCCTGCTCGTTCTTTTTATAGATTCTACCCTATGTATAAAGAGACATGCTGTATATTCCACAGACTGGAATGCAAATGTTGGTACCGTGCTGTTGATCACGGGACTGATTGTTGTCGAGTATTATTCTGGCAAACGGTTACCGTTGCCTCGATGTTCGAGAAAAAATCTGCCAAGGATTGTTCGTAATCCTAACCGATCAACGTCAACGTCAACGTCCTCGTGCACGTTTTACGCAACGCTAGAATCTCCTAATTGCGCCGGACAGATAAAAATGTCGCCGAGATAAGACGGTCTCAGAAATGTTTCGTCGTTGAATGTAAATCAACGGTAACGGCAGAGGCCCCAGCGATTTGTAGGGGTCGCGTCATTGGAACTATTATCATCGAAAGGAGACGAAACGGGATGAGAATCGCGGTTGCTCTCGCCGCCACTGTAAAGTTTACTTAATTAAGTTACGGATTAAATTCCGAGCAGAGGCCAATTTTCCGCGAATCGTCATTTATCGAGCCTGGGCTGCGAACGTTATGCAAATCGTGGCGTTCGCATAATTCAGCGCTGCCTCGCGGATTAAGGCCGGGCGTTCCCATGCAAATGTCGCACGAACGAGCGAGCCTGCGAGCTAGATTCCACCGCGGAGAAGGATCGTACCACGACGACCACGATCACGACCACGACCACGACCACAACGGCGACGGCGACGACGACGGCGACGGCATCGAGAGACATTGATACTCGTTTACCGGTAAGACTAATTGTAAGTATTCGATTCGATTCCGTTTCGCTCCGTGTACAATTCGTCGGCGAGTTGAACCGATGCTCGATTGTTTCGTCGCGTTGCACGCTATTTACGTCCGTTTGGAGACTCGTAATCGGCTGCATCACAATTTGTAAAGTCAACGGGGCGGGATACGAAGATTCGGATACGCCCGAGTTAGAAAATGTATGCAGATTAGTGCGCCGCCCTTGCGCACGTTCAGATTTTCACGAAACTCGGCAAGACGCAAAACCGTTCAAATTGAAGCTGCCGTTAGAGTATTTGTTCCGTTGGAAATGGTATATCGATCGTTGAAAACTTACCGTGATATTGTAATTTTTGCAAAGGCTATACGTGCTGTAGCGCATACCGTGCAAAATGGGCGTGAAATTGACCACCCTCGTGAAATTCCACGAGGAAATTGTTTCGAAACTATTTGTTCATGTTTCTTTTTGTTTTCGCAGGCAGCGGCAGAAAAATGTGGTCGAACGTTATCGAAAAAGTATGCCGATTGCTCTCGTCGTCTTTTTCGGGAGGTTTATTCCGTTTTTATAATTTTATCAGCGACTAAGAATAAAAAAACGCGGACGACATGTATCTGGTGTACAAATACGATTACGACAATTTATTTGCTAGCGGAAAAATCGATTTCCACGTGGTACGATCCCAATATCTCACCGGACAATTTGTAAAGGCACCTTCGTGCGACTGTTTTTAATGGTTCGGCAACAGCAAAGGACCTCCTAACGTGGATGATCCCGGTCCAGTTGCGTGTGCGTGACTTTGCGTTAACGGAAGCAAGCGTCCGGCAATCTCGTTGGCCTATCCTTCTCGTAATTGCCTGTAGATCTCGATCGCGATTAGTCGGGAAATTAATACGATTCTAGCCCTAGGTATTTATGCGATTCCAACGTTGATTATGCATATACGATATATCCGGACTGTGTGGCAATAACCAAGTCGTTACGACGTTGACCGACGCGACGCCGATGGTACGGCGCGGGCGTTATCGGTGCTTTTTCGAACTTTCACGATCACGAGCTAAACTTTCAAGCAATCGATAGAAATGAACCAAGCCTTACGGAATTCTATTCGATTACTACTCGCAGAGATTGATTGAACGATGCGACCGTGTAAACAAGACGGACGGACGTCCGTTTGTTTCGACTGCGAACGACCGACTCGACGAGAAACGTATCCGCCGATATGAGCGTGAAAGGGTGGATTTGCCTGGCATCTCTAACGACGACGCCGCGAGTCAACAGCCATTGTTCGACGGAATTACCAGCAGCGGGGTCTCGCGATTAAATGTTGGCCCTCCTCTGCAGTTGGTTGCCTTCGGTTCGTGTAAGAGGCTCGGAAGAGAGAAGAAGCTGAGGGGCAACGTCAAGAGGGAACCAACGGGATCCTTGTATACCTATAGCTTCACGAATCCGAGTCACTCTCGGTCTCGTGTTCGGTCCGATAATACCCATTGTTCGAGTATCCTACGTATTCTTACGGTTCGATGCGATATCTGGAAAAGTCTATCTAAAAAAAGGCCGGCCGCAGCTCGTCCAACACCCCAGTTTCCGTCGGCGCGGCGCGGCGCGGCGCGGCGTCACCCCTCGTCGTACTATAGAGAAGAGCTTTCAAGAGGTGCCGTGAAGGGTCGCTTAAATGGCGTCGTTTTCCTCCGTTTCGTTCTTTCGAGTCGATGTTGGACGGAATTTAATGAAATGAGCTGTACAAACACGGTCGTTGCTTCTATACAAGGTATTTCTACATCGATCGTTTCTTTGTTAAATGTAATATGTATATTTTGTTTTCTCGTTATTTACAAAGAATTGCAAAAGAATTGTAAAAGATGGATTTCTATTTGGCAGTGGAAATTAATGGGTCAAATCCAAGGACCGAGACGACTTTCGAGAACATTGGCAGCATCGACGCGTCCCATCAGTCTCAAATGGTTCAAAAGATCCGCGAGAGCCGTGGCTTCCTGATGTTTGGCTTCCCACAGATCGAGAATGTGCTCCGTTGGGCTCGCTTTTGTCGCGAAATAGTCAACGTATCTGAAATAGAAATGGTGGTAGCGATTTCGTGTTTCTTGTTCGTAACGAAAATATCCAAGGCGGAAGCTCACCGATCTACTTGTAATCTTTGCGCTAGCATTCTCCAATCGTTTCCTCGAGCGTTAGGCGGATCCAGACACTGGCAAAGCTGTTTCCTCAACGTCTTCGAAAATCTTCAAATAACGGAAATGTTCGCATTAACAACGTAAAGTGATAGGTACTTACGAAATGTACGCTTAAATAGACATTTATCGAAACCTGAATGGTCTCGGAACAACAAATTCCGTCGTTCCGATCGAATTCTTCCCACGTAAAACGACCGAAGATTCTGTTTTCGTAGCTCTTTTTCCGCTAGGTCCGCTTCTCTTTGTCAAATCCAGATCGATCCTAAGAAATAGCGCGTGCTCTTCGAAACTACACTGACAAGCTCGTAGCTCGAAGCTGAGTCTCGTTTCACCGACAGTTTTCTCGATTCCAAACGACCGGCGTATACTCGTTCTCGAAGACGACCAAATTCGCCGATGAGATACCTCCTGACGTTCGACGAATCCGCTTTCTCTGTCTTCTAGGTCGATTCGAAGCGGTGCATTGCCCGCTCTGAAGCCTAGGACTCCATGGTCGATATGTGTCCCGTCTAATCGACGCTCCTGATTCGATCAAAGAAAGGCACGGCTCTCGTTAACGAAACAGTTCGCTACTTTGAGTCGCATCATTTGCTCGATATCGCGTTCACGAACGACATTCACTAATTTCGAGAATATAACAAATTCCTAGTGTCCAGTTAAGTGTAGTACAGACAAAAGCAAAAAGATTTTTTAAGACCAACCTGTTCCATCAAAAGCTTGAACGCCGCTTTCGTGTTCTCCATCGCGTAACACCTGATGCGATCCCGGTCACGAGACAAGAAGACTGCCACGCAAATTCTTTTTACGGCCAGTCCTGGTGCCACGGCAGAATTTTCTCCGGCAACCGCGTAAACGCTGGGTGTTTCCGTAGCCAGAAACACTCCCGAGTGATCGAGTTGCGCGAATGGCTGTCCGGGAAGGTTCATTGGTTCACCGCCTAGCGTCAGAATCTTGCGCCACGTCATCGTAGAGGTGACATTGCTATTTGTAGACGAAGTAGTCGAGTCGTTGGAACGAGTCTCCAGATCTAGGTCCGTGGACCAGAGGCTCAGCTCCCAGTTACCTGTCCTGAGCTCTGCGCAGTGCTCGAACTGAAGAATCAGAGGTTTCGCCAAATCGATGCCGTTCGGTCCGCAGGCAACCACCGCTGACAGCAGAGTCAATCCGGGCGGTAGACCTGGCCTCAAACAGTCGTCTCCAAGGACGGCAAGATGCAAGCTGTGCCGCCGACCTCGGGGAATCGCACCTTCCGGAACAGACATGGAAACTCCAACCTCGGGGACTACCAAAAGAATACCTTGCTCGTCGACTATCGCTCTCACGATGAAGCCGCCCGCATCTTCGCGATTTTTCTCCTCCACTCCTGGTATATCGTTGTCCTGATCACCGTCGTCGTCGTTGTCGTCCTCGTCGTCGTCGTCATCGTCGTCGTCGTCGTCGTCGTCGTCGTCGTCATCATCATCGTCGTCGTCGTCGTCGGCGTCGTCCTCGTTACTACTCTCCGGGTTCCCCTGACACGTGGAACCTGAAGGTTCGAAAACGTTATCGAACGTTATCCCGCTAATATGCTTTCGGCCAGTTGAACGGTTAATGTTATTTTCTTACGAGACGAGCGACTTTCTTCGTTATCGGACAACCCTCGAGCACGCTGGGAGTTCTTACAAGAGGATCTGGTCACGGAAGAACTGGGCGATGGCCTGGTCGTAGAAGGCAACGAGAGCTGTGGTACGTCGTAGTGATGTTCCGAGCACGACCTAGGTATCAGAGTTAGAGAAACTTTCAACGGGGGACAAAGATCGGATCGGGGTTTAATTCCTCGAGGATCGTTTACCTAGGCATTCTGGTTGCGTTCGACTCGTCTATCATCTTTTCTAGACGCTTGTCGACGGAAAGGGCCGATCGTTCGCTTTTCGAGGCTACCGACTTTGTCAGGTCACCTGCTCGACGATAGTCTAATCTCGCCACACCATACAGAGCCTCCATCCTTTCCTTCCGGCGCATTAGTCGCACGAAGAAGATGGTCGTTAACGCCAGAACGATCGCCGCTAAACTCAGAGTGATCCACAGAGCCAATATATTTCTATGATCGATCGCTCTAGCTGCTACAACGAACAGAAACAAGGAGAAGGAAAAATGGGATTTCGGATTCGCAGTTTTACGAGCGAGATATCATTTTTATGTATTTACCTTCCTTGAACACTCGAGGTCCGTCTTGTCCGAGAGCTGCGTGCGATTATGCGTACAAGGAAGAAAATTATCTTACTCTACGGAAAGGAAACAGACCCGTAGTGAAGATCGGTGATTTACTCTTAAAAATTCTACTTGAACTTAAAGTTGCGACCAGTTGCGCACTTTGCGCGTAACAATAAGATTCGTAGTCTCCGAAGGGAAGAGTTAATCAAACGCGATTACGGTGCAGTCTTTCCAGAGGTTAAAATCGCCAAGGAAAAAACCGATGCGAATAAGAGATTTAAATAAATCTGCCAGTCATTATTAATTTAAATTGTATCGGAGGCCACGAGAAACGACGCCGACGCGAGAACAGAGAAATCGTAATAAATTGTTCGTCGCTGACACTGGCACTGGTACTGGCACCAAGAACAATGAAAAAAGAAAAGAAATAGCGAGAACTCGGCTGGAGCTCACCGTTACATCGATCCGCGGAACAAGACTCGACGATGACATCCTTGCCTTGACAGGGCTGACCTCCATTGCTCGCCGGGGGGTCGTTGCAGGACCGTCTCCTCGCTCTGACACAATCGAGACCGCATGCGGACCACGAGGACCAGCTCGACCATCTGCCGTCAACCGCTGAAAGGAACGGGTGAACTTGAAAATCCCGATTAAATCTCAGTTATCGAATGACCAGCAGTGTACGGTGAACGGTTACATCTGGCCGGTGCGATGTATTTTCGAGTCTGCGTCTTTGACGGTGTAATGACACGAGAAACGGATCAGCCCGTGTCGGATACAATTAATTTCATCGTCAAAATGTTCCTGCCTTTCTTACCAGGACACGAAGGATTGCATTCGACCCTTTGCGTGGCTGGCCCTGGACAGGTTTGACCTCCGTTTATGGGTACTGGGTTCGTGCACGTCCGTGTTCTCTTTTGTACACCTCGACCACATCGGGTGCTGCAATCCGACCATCCGGACCAGGAAGACCACCCGCCGTTTACTATCAACGAGTTAAGAACAGACGCAAGGTTAGAGAAGAACGAACGATTCATCGAACAACGATTCATCGGTACACGATGATGAAACAAAAATTGAATCCTCGATAAAACACAAGCTCGTTTAATTACGGTTGCGTCGCAGACGACCAACTAACAAAATTACTCAAACAGATCTTACCGTAAACCGTCAACACAGCCGGTTCGCTGACCCGTCTCGCAGCAATGTTCTCTGCCACGCATGAGTAATTCCCTTGGTGTTTAAGTTCGGCCAACTCCAGTACCAGGTGTCCGTCGACGGTCTGCGCGTAACTGCCAGTGGACGATACCTCGTTGGGGATGGTGTCCGGAACGGGTAAAGGTTGAGCAGACGAGCCGGAAATCGTCTCGAGAGGAGAACCGTTTTTAAGCCAATAGACTTTGGGCTGTGGCACTCCTAGAGGTGGTGTGCAACGTAGTTCCGCGTTGCGACCAACCTCGACGGACAACGAGTACGGTGGCGACAAAAAGTGCTTCTTGAGGTCTGCGTGTCGGAGAGTAATGTGTGCCATGTTTTTTTCTTTCTTTTATTTATTTTTAAATAGTTGACAGAAACCTGACGTTGACGAGACAAATCGAAAAACCGAAAGAGGTAGGAACCAGAGAGCGAAAGAGCGTAGGGATTGAACAGTAGCAGACGGACGAGGGAGTAGGGCACTCAGCGATATTAGGGCGCGTGTATAACTGCAAGGGCGCTTTCACGAGCTGGGTCTATATACCGTACTCGAGCGGCGCTGCTACTAGGAAAGGGAGAAAAAGATTTGCTCGATCCGCGGCCACAAGGGTGGCTATTCGTCCGGCCAGCCACCGGCTATGGTATATTATTCGGTGTGCCATGTATACGTGGTAAAATAGGTGCTTTTATATCGTTCGTGAAGAGCGGTAAGCTGTACCGCACACGAGGCACACCGATATACCGGCTACATTCTTACTCTCTACGTCCGTCTAGACTACTTTTAACCCGATGCCATATTGCCTGACCCGGGATGCTTTTTAATACGATCCTGAATGGGAAAATGAACGATTAGATATTCGTACCGCTACGATGTATCGAAATATCACGATGTATGTAGGTACTAGTTTCATTACGTACAAGCTAGACGATTCTATTCCCACGAAGTTCTAATCGCTTGCCGATTAATTATCATATACGGGTTATTTAATCGAATATTGCAATCGCAGTTATCTATATATACATATATATAAGAATGAAGCTCTGACTGATTGCAATCAATCTCGAGACCTAAACCCTTGTACCTAGAAAGCTGAAATTTTGCACAGAGGTTTCCTTTTTGATGTATACAAGGAATAAGAAAGAATATTTCGAAATTAAATCCTTAAGGGGGTAAAAATGGTTTGCGACATTAGTATTCCATGCGGGTGAAACCGCGATGCACAGCTAGTCTTAACTATAACATCATCAACAGGGGGTGATTCTTTGCTTGAAAACGAATCGAAAATGAAGAATGATACTTTTTCATAGAAAGCTTCGTTTTCGTAAAAATAAATCGAAAGGTTTGGCTAACCATATCTGACCACGACTGGCCAATTTTACTAATTCTGGCATTGTCTAATGTACCATACCTCTTCTATCCACACTGCAATTTTTTAAATGATTACAACTAATCGGTATGGGCACTAACATGACAGAAGCAACATAAATTAGCAACATAAGTAGAAATGGTGAGTAATGGTCAGACACGCTGGTCAAGTCGTACACGTGCTCCAAGAAGATTCGATAACTTGTTTCTTCGTTTTCCTAAGAATAAGTTGATCGAATGGAAAAGTGATCACGTAGCACGTCACACACACACACACATTCTCTGTCTCTATCCATCTATCTGGTTTCTTGGCGAAACATGCTTCTCGTGCTCTGTGGTACTATTCGACGAAAGACCGCGCCATCGATCGATACCGCGCATTCAATTTCGAAAGCCTGTCCGTTTCCTGTTTGCGCGCAAATACGGATTTAATTCTGCTTCCTGTTTGCCCCGCGTGTTTGCGCAACTCGCCGTAACGCGACGCGTCCAAATGAAAATTACTCTTCCGTCGCGAGCCAGGCGACAAAATTTCGTTTTCGACTGTCGCGAAAACAATTCATTTTCTACTCGTCGCGTGAGGAGACTTATCGTTGGAAGTGCGAATGCAGCTCCCAGCAAATGGGGTAGAAAAGTCAAATGCGGAGGGAGCAATTATCATGGCAACTTTTGACAACGATATACGATTACTTTTCAGAACGAAAACAAAAGATCGTACAATGAACGGTTGAAAGAGAGTAGAACTATTCCGCAGGCGTTTACTCAACGATAGAATATCGATTAGATTGTGAACTCGGTTCACGCGTCACGAAATATCCGGTGAAAACAAGAGAAAACAAGGCCTTTGTACCTCGCAGACACTCTCGAATACGCTACGATTATGGTATCGTTTGTTTGAATTCGACTTGATCGAATTCTGCTAGGTACCATGTTCGTTTTTGAATCGTGTATCGTTAAGAAAATGTATGATGGAATGATTGACGGACAAAGGGAGAGAGATAAGTTGAGAAAAATGGTAAAATTCTCCAGCGAGTACTTACAAGCGACTTCAACCGTGGCGGGCTGCCCTCGAATCTGGCCTGGTCCCGACCATGCTACGCATTCACACTTGAACCTCTCCCTACCAAAGTACTCCTCGACCTCGTTCCTCGTCACGTTGAGCTCGACCTCGACGACCCTCGTTCCGGTACGAGGGTCGACAAAATCCTGGTGCTGCGACCGCTCAGCCCGGTCACCGTTACAGCGAAAATACACCTGCAAACCGAGCGAAATAAGGTGTCAGAGTAATTCGCTAGGCGTGAAAAGAGACCAACGCGTTCGCGTTTGTGTCGAGCTCGCTTTACAAGTGGTTAATAAGTCTAGAGTGGAAAATGACGGTAGCAATGGTAGCAGTCGGATCCTACTTTGTCAGCATGTGAAACGAAACAGGGCCGAAAAAATGTCCTCTGCTGAACAAGTAATCCTTCTCCTAGCTTTGTTTCTAGTTTTCGACGCATCTCGCGGATCGCATTATACCATCGACAAAGAACGGAGAGAACAATGGGTTTTAGGCTGGTACTTTGTTTGTAAGAGTTGTCGTTAACAAAGAAATTCGAATCGAATATAATCGAACCTGAAGAGCATGTGCCGCGCGGCAATGTAAAGTTGCCGGTTTTCCCTTGACAACGTACGCGTCGACGGGTTCCGCCAAGAAGATTGGCAGAGAGCCACCAACGATAAGACCGGTGTCGCTGATTATGGTCGCGGTTTCATAGTCACCATAGTCGTAGTCATCCACTGGATAATTTTCCTCGTCTTCTTCCTCGGAGTCATCATCCTCCTTTGTGTCTAAAAATAAACAATGAATAAAAATTAAAGTTTGTTTCAACACGATCGTCCAGCACGAGTGTGTAGCGTTAACGGTGTAGAGTTAATTCGACGAGGGAAATGGACCGCGGTAACCAAGAGGTCTCGCGACTTTCCGTTTCCACGTGCATCATAACCGCGTTAACAAGTCGAATGACGTCGGGGGATGCTGCGATCGGACGTTTGCGATACGTGTGAAAGCGAATTGGTTACGTTAAATTTAGACATCGCTTCGGCGACGCAGGGTCGAGCGAAGGAAAACGGTGAAATCCGGTTTAACGATGCGCACGGGATTTTATGTTGTGTGTCGTGTATCAGTCAGCGAGATTCGCTCGCTTAGGAGATCTCATAGCCTTTACGTTGCGTGTACGCCGACTGTCTCTTTCACTCGCAGCCTTTGGTTACGCCGAGTCGCAGCCGAACTTTATTACTCTGCATGCGGTCGGGCCGGGCAACCAGACGGACAATCACTGTTCTTGTTTGACTCGGAGCAAGCAGCAGTAAACCAAGAACCGGATGAACGACGATTACCCCTGCTGTCACGTTTACGGGAAAACATGTCACGATTTCAAGCTAAGGCTTTGCGGAATATCAGCCTGTACGCGTAAATTGGCACCACAAATTTATCTTTGTCGGGAGGGGCTGTTAAATTAGATTACAACGCGCCAGATCCTCTTGGAGATGTTGTGACAGTTTTGTGTTTGTCGCGCGGTTGGTGTTAACCTTTTGATATAAAAAGTGATTGAGAAACGCGGATGTATGCGGATATGACTGACACGTAAATCTATACATAAAATTACCCGAATACAATAAATAGAAATATCGAATCGAATCGAATCGAATCGAATCCAATCATTCGTTGGCCAGACTTTTTTACGTTCGAAAAAGATGTTGATCAACGATTCTTACTTTCGAGTGTGTTGGCGAGGCGGAGAAGCGCCAGAAGCAATATACTGATCTTCAGTTCCATCCTGGGCTCACATCTCACTGAAACCTACGTTCTAATCGACGATTTCGAGAAAGAAATAAAAAATTGTTCGTATCAAGCTTCCTTGTTTGGAAATTCCAACGACGTTACACGCGTCACTGGCAGAGGGACGTCTGTATTCCCTCGTATCGTATCGTAATCACAAATCGACTCGGTTCTCCATCGTAACTCGAACGAACGAACGAACGAACGAACGAACGAACGAACGATCGATCGATCGATCGATCGATCGATCCGTCATCCGACGCATCGTATCGAAAAACGGTTCATTTTTATATTTTACGGGAAGCTGTTTTGGTCGAAAACCGTTTCCACGATCCTTTTTGTTGAGAAAGAAAAAGAAGGGAAAAGCAAAAAGAAGAGAAATTCGGACAGAAATAACTAGTGTCGTTAATTAGTCCCAGTCGCAAATTACATGACCGATATCAATACGGTAGAGGGGTTGGTCACACTTGGTTGGCTGCACTTCCGCTTTTAAGCGTGCAACGAGGGTATGAATAGACACGTGACCGGCCGATAGCTGCGAGTCCCCCGCACGATCGAAAAATGAGACGAAAGAATACGGGGGATTCGCAGTGAAGGGTTGGTTCCCCGATGCTCGCGGCTCGACACGCGGTAGACGACTGAACTTGCCGACGTGCGCGCACCTCTATATATACATATATATACGTCTCGCTTCGATACCGTCGCTCTTCTTCATCCCCTTGTCGTCGGGGTGGTGGAGATGGTTGCCGGTGGTGCTGGTCGGTGCTCGTGTCGCTCGCGTCGCGGTTGAGACTGCGCCTTGTTCCATGAATCGGCCGATCCTCCTTCTAGACCAATAGCATTGAAACACGTCCACAGGTTTCTTTTATTTACAAGTTATTATTCGTTGCGCCGCGCCTTCTTTGCGACGTCTCTAATCTCGTTGCTTACTTTCTACCTTTTTCCGTTTGGCACATTCCGAAATGTTGACACGCTCACACCTCGAGTGATTAATTTTCGTCTCCTTGGTGAGTCGAGTAACGTTAAATGCTCGGCCGAGTTTGCCCAGGGTGATCGTTATGTCCGTTCGTTCGACGGCTGGCCAGTCCAGCGGGGATCGAATGAATATCGTTCGAGGGAACGGTCGCATCAGGTTGCGCGCAGTCTTTGAATATCCTCGGAAAAGATCCTCGCGGGAACGTATGGGATTTCCGACAGGTCGATCACTGCGGATCCGCTCGAACGTGAAATCAGATCCAACCACGGGAACGAGGTTAGAGGCGTCGGCCTCGTTGGTGCTCGATGTCTTTGCCGTAGGAAAGAAGGGTGTAAAGATAAACTAGCTTCCGAATCGGTTGGTTACGCGCCTAAAAAGCGAATACTCGGCTTGGTAAATAAATCGACTCGAGAATATCTCTTTTCACTTCGTCTTGTTCGCTGGATTAACCTTCCTCTACGTTATAGCTTATCGTTGACGTTGACGTTGACGTGTTGAGTTACTTGCAGTTTGTCCGAAGAGAATTTAAGAGCTGTAATTAACGTTTCTACTGCTACAACGGATTAGTAATCATGTAAACGGTACACGGTGTGACGCGAGTATGTTTAATCCGAAGGAACGCATCCGCTTTAGCATCCGTACCTGTGGCTCAACGTCGCGTCGAAGCATCGTTTACCGATGGTTATCGCGCGCCATGAGGATCAGTCGCAAATGGGAAAAAGAAAAGGACAAACGACCGTCGGCAAAGAAAAATATATAGGAAAGAAATGGAAGAACGCGGGAAAAGGGAGGGTAAGCACAAGGGTTGGGATCGCGTAGCGGGAGTTGGAAGCAACAACGATGAAAACAATCCGACGAGAGCAGCGTTCTCGTGGCCCGAAGGTGGATGATGGAAAACAACGGAAGAAAGGCAGCCACGGCTCGTAGTCGCGACTACGTGCGATTGCTAATTTCACGTTGGTAGAACGGATACGCCGCGCCGTGCTGGGAAAGGAGTCGTGGCAAATCAAGGACCGAGGGAAAAGACGCGTGTCTTCGTGGAGCGAATCCAACTCTCGCGTAAGAGTAAGATGTACAACGGTTGTCGTTTGCGCGGTTCTGTTCGTGTACGCGTTCGAATACATTACCGTGTGCTTGTCCCTTGTACAGCACGTGATATATCATACCAAGTCGAGATAAACAGCGCAGCGGTTCGAATAATTAACGCGGTCACCCAACATCCAAGGAACACGCGCGAATCGTTATTGAAGAAAAGAAAGGGAATCGCGGCAGTTGTCGCTTCCTGTTTCGTCGGTCTATCTGTGTTGCGGCTTATTGTTAGCCTAAACGTAGCGGTATATAAAACGCGTGTCGATAAACTATTCTCGAAAGGATGACGCGTCCATAAACGAAATTGTCGCGAAAGGAACGAAACCGTAGTGTCGAGAAATGCACCGTAACGATTACGTGCAAACGAACGCTTTTAAACGAGGTAATGGCGTTTCGCGTCATTAAGCACATATCGGTGGCCTCGTGTAAATCGGCTCTGTTAATTGTGTCCGCGGACTGTAAACACAATTGACGAGCGGACGCGACGCGTAACGATCAACTCGATCGTTAAACACCGATAATCCGCGCGGTATTCTCGACGAAGCTCACGTTGCGGAAGACGCGAATGGACACAAAGTTCGAGGCAACGAATCCAACGTGTCAAAGTGCAAATCCACGGAAAAAGAATCTTTCCTATGATTCGTATCGGGTGAAAGGTTTCGTCTCTTTTGTTCCCCTACGACAATGGAAAATGTTTCGCGACAAGTTTCAACGTCGCGTTCATTCTTACCAGAGGTTATCGAGTCTTCCGGAAATAGTAACAGATTACACGAAACAGTCTACTTTCTCCATGGTTTGTAAATGTGCCGGCCGGTGAGGCGCACGGCGGTTATACGAATACATCAATTTGCGGGAGACAGCTTACGCGGATCTATCGACGACGGGGGTCGAAGGACCGCGTCGAATCGATCGCAAGCATCCAAAGGGCTAGCGTTTCTTGCCTCTCGTATGAAACTTGTCAATATTTCAACGAGAGTGCAGCTGTTGTCTTCGCAAACTCGAGAAAAGCCGGTGTTTCCGTGATACGTATAGTGGATGGAAACGAAAAGGACCGCGCGCGCGGTGCGACGCCGACGCGACCGAATCGCAACGTTGACGGTAACGGTGACAGGGGGTGAGCGCGAGCTCCGGTTCCGAAGCGACGTCATTCGTTTAGGAAACCCGTCGCCGAACATTATTAATTCAACGACCGCTAAGAGGGGTTCGCGGTTCGGCCATGGAACGTTACGGTGAAATAGTTATTAGCTATCAGCTATTCATGGCGAAAGTTCTTGTGCGCGAGACGACGCCGACGCCGACGCCGACTCCGACGCCGACTCCGACGCCGACTCCGACGCCGGGCGTGTACATACCGTCCAACCACCGGACCTGTGTTCAGGCCATGGTACGCTTCGTTAATAGTGCTATGTACAATATAATAGTTTCGGATGTTGAATTCAGAGTGTCTCGTATCTCCGCATATCGATGGATCGATAGTTCCTTCGCGCTTTTTCACGCGATTTCTTTCTTACGTACTCGACAGTTTTATTCGTATATTTTCTTTCTCGGATCCAAGCACGAAGATTACTCTTCCGGTTGGAAGATACCGGCAACACTTTGCCATAGAATAATGGCGGTGATTTTTCCTAGTCCTCGCATGGGCATTTCTCGTTCGTAACTCTGCCTCGTAGAGATTTTACGAGACGGCCTCGAACGATCGGCATTCTGAAAGTTTCGTGTATGCCGATACACGTCCACGGAATATAGGAAGAACGTGCACCGTCGAAGCGGAAGTGAAATTCACACGACGCACGGCACGGTGTCGGGGTCGAGATGAAGGGTTACTTTTCTCGGGTAGACGATCGTACGTTCGTATGGCCAACTACTCGATTGCCTCGTCGTTCATCTATTATGGCTGATACCAGTCCAAGTATATCCCCGGATATATATCGTGTCTCTTCTTCCTAGGAAAAAGTGCACCTAGCCTCGATCGACCAAGAACAAACTATCTGTCGCACAACGTGATCATTCAAAGGGGACACAGCGTATAAGAGGAAAAAATAAGTGCACGGAATAGATGCCGTCGTTCACCAATGTTTTATTTACGCTCACGTTTGTCGTACTAAATTTCCTCCACGAGTCGCGTTCGCACATTTATAGCGATACAACGACGCCTGGTATTATGCAAAACTTGCCACAAGCTCTTCACAGTTACGCGGCAACTTCCGCGCACCGAACTTTCAAGCTTTCGTAACGTTTCTCTTTTTACCTGTACCGGAAACTTTGCCGGCGAACGAGCTCCGACGAAACGGCCTTACGATGCGAGTTGCATCTCCAAACGTTCGCAATGTCGCGAACGTTGCAAGACCTACCGGAACGAAACAAGGCCGTAGAGTCTAGCCTCGTAACTCGTAAACGATTAACCGACTATTCCACATCGGCAAAATTGCCCCCTATGATAACCGTCTCCGTGCCGTGATTGGTATTTGTTTCACCGTAACGTGTGTGTACCTTGTATCTATTATCGTATGTAATTATGTATATTGTTCGCGATAGCATTTCGTGTACAGTTTGGAATCGCGGTGTTTCTATCGATGAATCCCCATTCCTCGAGCGATACGAATTCAGTCTGACGCTCGAATGCGAATGGTGCGAATGCAAGCTCGAATGCCGAGGCGAAATCCTTGGTTCTCGAGAACACTCTAGACGAGATTCGTTGAGGGTGGTAGTCAGGCGAGAAGCGATCAGCGGATCTCGGCAAAGTCGATGGTGTTGATCGAGACCGATGCTGGAGATAGAGCGAGTTTGTCAAAGAGAGATCGAGCAAGAGGAACGAATTCGTAGGCGAGAACGAGGTGGAGTTGCGGAGTCTCGAGAGGATACTCGCGGAGGATTTTCCGGCGTCGGAGGTAGGAAAGCCCTGCAGGCTTTTCCCGACGAGACAAGTCCTCACAATACGTCGTTACGCGGTGGCTAACCCTCCCCTGAGCAAGGGCTCGTCGAGTGGATAATCGTTTTAGGGAGGGCGCTACAGCCTCGGCCCTGGTATTACCGCCTTTGTGAACGATGTTTGAACGCCGCTGGCACTCGGGCAATCAGCTCGATTCACAATCAACGTACTTTCCGCGTCGCGACCGATCGCCGATGAAAACCGCCTCGCCTCTCCGTCGATTAAGTCCTCGTGCCGAGGACTAATCGATGGATTTCACCGAATCGGTCCTTTCTTGTACGTAACGTGATAGAATGCGAATGTCGTCTGGTTGATCTTTAAATCGCCGTTAAACGCGCATCCTCCCACGTGCTCGTGACACTGGCAGAACGGAAACGGAGGAAAGGACGTCCCTTTTTTTCCTCCCGGAATATTCCTCCATTCGCATGCAAATTCTTTTCCTACTGTCCGTGAACAACGTTCACGAGAATTTGATTCGTCCGAGACAATTTATTTGAGTCGCGTCGCGTCACGTCTGCCGTGAGAAACAGAGGTGTGATTCTCGGTAAGCCGCGACCGGGTTCGAGGAAAACGTCGCCAACGAGAAAATCGTCGTTTCGAATGCTCACGATCCTTCGATTAGCCCGTATACAGTGTTTAGATAACGTATACACGCGTCCTTTGCTTTCCAATGGCTGGCTATCCAGCGTTCCGCACACGCGTCACTACCTCTCTTGGCCGCACCGCCAAGTCGAGGCTTGCGCGCATCGACACCCTCGACGACGACCTCACGGCAACCAAAGTAATTACAGACGCGTTTCACGCGACCACCGACTGAATACAGAAATTATGCAGATGGTGTAATAATATTCGCCACACGTTTGCTCGGGTCAATATTGAACTAAGCTCGCTCGTAATTCCTCGCGGAAGACGCAGCCCTGCGCTCGCAAAAACTTACTCTCCGCTCCATCGTTACATTCGCTTTTGCGATGCAACGAGGATTACATTTTACATCGAGTCATCCGGTAGCCACGTTTCAAGTTTCATCGTTCCCGACATCTGCATCGGTGATGTAGTTGTTTTACTAAACGCTGTAAATCCCATGCTAGAACTAATTTCCGATATACGTACACTAAGAGGCGATAGTCGTCCGACTATGAAACGTGCCTCGCGTGAGAGAAGTCGATGACGTGGAATCTCTCAACTTCCGAACGCAGGCAGACGGTTTGCGGAGCGAGTGCTCCGAATCGCGTCGTAAATCATTCGTCGAGCGAGCCAATTGATACGTCGCGAGCACTCGTTCGCATCCCGGGTTCGTGTCGTCCCATCGGTGGCTTTTTGTCAAGCAGGCTGAGCGAGGGGTAACGCGAACGCGAACGCGAAAGCGAACGCGAACGCGAACGAGGACGTAGTCGTTAAACGCAGTCGCACTCGAGTACTGAAGTAACGATATGCTAAAACCGTTAGTAAGAGAACGAGGGTTCAGCCCGTTCCTCGGCAGTTGTCTTTGCTGCGAATCTCGATCCGGCTTTTTTTTTTCGACGAATCTTTGCCCTTCCTGGTCCACCGTTTCCCTTGGCACTCTCGCCATTTCTATCGGTCGTTCCTCTTGCGTGCACTTCTCTTCTCGCGGCTTCTCTTTTCGCGCCACCCTCATCCTCGATTGGAGTTGACGAGAAGGTGCAACCGATGGCAAAGTGGCCTCTCAACGGTGAGTTACGCGAATAACTTGGTTCCACGCGGCTTCTGTCCGTAACGTGACTCGTTACCGATACGGACGCCCCGGGAAACCGCAACAGGCGAGTGCACTCGTAAGAAAATATAACGCGCCTTGCGTCGGACGTTTCGCACACCCAACACCCCTACTTTTCACCCCGAGTTTGATCTACGAGTCTCCCTTTCGAGTCCCCTTCTCTTTTTTCGAGGGGCTGCGACGGACCATTTCATTGCCAGCGGAATATTATTTTTCATTCGCTTCACATCTTCCGCTTTGCTTTCGGTCATTTCCATGCCATTTCGTTTTCGAAACCTCTCGCATCTGTAGTAGCCAATTTCAGCCCGTAATATCGCTTATAAGCGATACCGAAACTTCGGGACTCGAATTCAAGTGCTGTTTAATAATATCGCCGATCGTTTCTGGCATTTCAGACGCCTCGATCGATCTCTATTGTGGCGCAGCGTATCGAAGACGTTCTTCGAGCGTCTTTGTCCATCGTTTCTCCAGCCTTGATTTTCTCGATCCCTTTCTCAGGTAGTCTGTAAAGTTTGCTACGGAAGCGTATCAGGTGGAATTTAATCATATAAATGGAAGCACGTTCGGTTCGGTCCGAGCTCGCCCATCAAACAAAAAATAAAAGTTTCGCGCGGCACTCGACCCCTCTGTAACGGGTTCTGGGCTAACCCCAGCTGAATTTTTCCGATCGAATTAGCCTTGGCGAAACTTTATCCGAGGTACTTGTACACCGACCGTTACGTTTCCCTATTTTATTTTCATTTCCAACAGGATCAATGGTGAAACCACCGGCTATGCTTATGCGTATGCGTCTACATTAAGGACAGATTTTACTTGCTGTGAATTAGGATAAATAGCTAGGTATCGCTCGCGACCGCTCGTGGCGACGTTCTACTTTTCGCCTACAATTCGTATTCGCGACGCGTGGATGGAATTGAAAATCCATGTTGAAAATTACCGCTAAGCAAACGAACCTAGCCAGCTAGGAAAAACATAGGTAGTTGTAAAACATAAGGACTTGAAACGGGAGAGGGAAACAAAGAAGGAAGGAATAGATTCGGTTGTCGTGAGATTTCGTCTTTCGTGGCCTGAGGAAAGACGATGGAAACAGAATCAATTTTACGGGTGAGCGGCTATCGATGGTTCTCCAATTGGTATCGATCCGATCGGGGGATCGTACCCTCGATCTTTCTGGAGATGCGAAATTGCCCGACCTAAGAATTCGTACGGTTTTCTTCCGGTTCTGTTCGTCGAGGGAACCGCTTACACGATCCCGGTCGTTTCCAATTTACGGGACAACGACTCGGTGTTTTGTTTGTTTCAAAAATGAGAAGCCACCAAACAACTTCCAGCTCGCTATGATAAGTAACATGACGCCGCGCCGCGACCGTCTGAACGAGCGAATAACGACAGCCGCACCAATGGTTATAAGTTGTCGTTCAATTTTTCTTCTTGTATGGTTCTTTGTTTTCACCGTGGGAACAATCGTCGTAAACTCAAAACAAAATTTTCCAAGATTCCCTTAAATTTCTACCCTGGATTGTTTGTCAGATTCGTCTACAGAGATGCATTCCCCTCTATTTCGCCCTTCCTTTGAACAAGCGATGTTAGCAGACTCCTCTTCGATGAACGGCAACGCATTTTCTTTCTTCCATCTTTTTCTCCTCTTTTTTTTTACATATCGTAATAGCTCCGCTAGTCGTCTTTGACGCCCTTTGTCGCGCTCGACCAGGGAGTTTCGAGGCATCGCTCTCCTTGAAACTTTCTCATTCGTCAAATTAGAATTCGCCTTTCTGTCGGCGCAACGGCGACTCTCCCCGGAGGCTCTTCCGAGTCTCTCCTCTCCTTCGTCGAGACAATGGATCAAAGGATCGTACACATCCGACTCGAGAGCGGCGTTTTTCCTGAACCTTAAATTTTACCACTGCTAGTCTCCCAAGAAACATCAACCAGAAAACGTATCGTGTCACGTTGTCGCTGTCGCTGTCGCTGTCGCTGTCGTTGTCGTTGTCACCCATTTCTCGTCGCGTTCCCTCGCAAAGACCAACAATAAATCGCACGAGTTGAGTTTTGCTTTGAAGCGATGACAACGTTGCTAGACGATTTCCAAAGTTACATAAAAAGTACCGCTAATACGTACAATTTATTAAATCGAGACAATAATGGAATATCGGAAAGTAGAAGAAGCGACTAGTTTGACTTGTACATATAAGCGAATCAATTAGGATTAGCCCATTGCCTCGGAGCCTTTAGCTCTTTGCTCGCTCATCTCCGACTTGGTCTCATCGGCTTAGGATTTACCTAAGGATCTTATTGGCATCGAGAACGTAGGATCGATACGCTGACCGTTCACGGAACCACGCTCACCAAGTCACGAAATCGTGATCTTTTCGTCGACGATGGGACATACGACGACGACGGCCACCTACGATATGTTTGTCGACACTGGAATCTTGAAGGAAGTACCGAAAGCCATTTCTATCCAACTAACGCCATACCGTTCATACACCTATATCGAAACTGCGAAGGAAGCTTTTATTCAATTTGTCTCATCACGTTACGTGTAAACGCGTATCTATTTGTATGTCTGCTTTCGTCGAGTCTCGTTCAAGTCTTGTTTAAAATAGAGTTGTCGCGAATTAGTTCCGTGTACATAACGTGTATCGAGCGAAACAACGAGTAGAATTCCACAAAGTAATTACCTATGCCATCGAATATCTCGGCAACTCGTTTCGATCGGACGGACGGACGGTCGTTTCGCTCGGTATCGCTCGATTCGATAGAGATGAAATTCGGCGACGCGACGACACCGACGCCGACGCCGACGCCGACGCCGACGGTAGGATTCGGTCTATCGCAACGGTCGTTTTGCATCGACGCGACGATCGGCCGTTGCTTTCGCCTTTATATAACGTCTCCCTGTCTCTTCCGTCGGAGAATAATAAGTTTCCGGCGATGTGACCCGTGAAAATCGAACACGCTTGCACCGGTTGCAGCGACAGCTCGGTCGACAAGGCAACTCCGCGTCCGGTCGACTCAGTTATGGAAATCCCTTCGGCACATCGGCTCATCACCGTCGCGTTGCGCCGCTGCGGTCCCCCGAGCTAGTTCACTTCCTGTGCTGAACCCTGTTCAAAGTCAATAACGAAATCTCGTTATTCCAGTTTGTGTCTACGATAACGAGAAAAAAAATTTGTTTCAGATCCGCGCGTCGTAGGTAATAACGAAATACGTGGATTGCTCGCATAGATAGGTATGTACTCGTATACGTTGTTTAGTATCGCGATTAGTGCCAATAGGAAAAATTTATTTTATACGAGCCGAGCGATTAAACCGAAAATACGGCTGATGGGAATAATCTATCTCGGTAGGCAGCTAATTCGGTATGTAGCATTGAGAGTTAGAACGGCACGGCACGGCACGGCACGGTGCGACGCATTGAACGAGAATTACCGCGAGTCGTTGAAAAAGAAATCTTAGCCGTAAGCCCGTAATACCTCCGAGACGGGTTGCATGAGCAGCGGGAAGACCCACTCGAGCAATCGCGGCCGGTTTTTGTGTGAGATCCCGAGTAACTCGAGACGTCGGCGTCGGTGTCTGGGCGCGAGATGCGAGGAAGTCTTATGAACTCGCTTTAAGCTCGTCCATACTCCTTCCTCGCTAACGAGCCACGAGTGAAGAAACAGCTAGTCGGTAATTGGATCGGTCGATCTGCTCCTTTATGCGGCGACTTTGTTCGGTCGATGAGCAAAGCGGTCTTCCTCAAAACTACCACTGGTGCTGCACCAAGACGAAGCCGAGGGTCGCGGTAACATTATTAACCCGTAATCGAGCTCCGGGCAAACAATAAGGCGGTTTAGTCAACCTCTCTCCCTCGCTCCTAGACGCCACGCCGTTGCCCTCCGGGGGGTTGTTGAGGAACTGTCCGCGTAGCCAAACTTTGCCACCCTTGATCAGAACTTTCAGTTCGCCGCGTTATGCAAACTCGTTGTTTCCGATCTGGGAAACCGGTGTTTCGAATCCTTGGACGCCTTCTTAACGCTACGATCCATCCTCGACTCGTAAGTCGTACCGTAAAACTTGATCGCTTTCAACTTTTCAACTAAAAAAATGATTCTTTAAACGTGTCTCACGTCTCGCGCCCACTTGAAACGCTGCCGTTGCAAAGCTGAATAGTATATTTGCGTACGGTGGCCGAGTTCGAATCCATCGAATTCTAAACGAATTCTTAGACGTATTTTCCCCGTGGAAACAAATCTCCCGTTCAACAAAAAACCGTTCCGCGATTATCGTAACGATCTCTTCGTTCTCCGCACGAGTCCCGCAGACCGACATTCCACACGCCGACCACGTATGCGCGGCCGAATTTATTCGTGGACGGAGCTGCGCTATTGGACGGTCGGCGAGCATTATTTACCTTGGTAATTACACCGAGGCCGGTTCCACGCCGGTGGCTCGCGAGCCACAAATTATCGGGCGCAAGGTTTTCGGTATTTCGGCGGCGACGGCGTGCCAGCAACCGAACCACCGGGATCGTTAAACGCTTTTTACACACCGGCCTCTCTTTCTTCTCGTCCCATCACATCCCATTCCATACCATACTATCCCACTCCTCTGCATTTAGTTCCTCTCATTTAGTTTCATTTCTTTATCCTCCTCGACGATACCACTTAAGCTATTGCAAGGCTACTAATTACTACAAACATCGTCGCAAACCTCAAAGTACTCGTTGAAAGAAATAATCTAACAATCTGTAAAATAAAAAAGCCGAATGAGCTAATTTTTTAATCCTTAAGCTTTGTTTGTATTTATGTTCGTCTCGATCGAGACCGATTAATAGACTATTTGTAGAGAGCCAACTTGCAACACTGACGTATAATAACGTTTGCATGGCATCGAACGCATCACGGGCAAACATTCCTTTGAATTCCGATTAACTATCGGCTCGCTTTTACCTTCTCCTCCTCGTCGATCCGATTTTTCCTTGACCGTCCGTGCATCGGTATCTAATAATTTATCGGAAGCAGAGCCGCCGCGAATATCGATACGGGTCTGTTTCGCGAGTCGTCGCACGTTTTAATTTACTATTATTAGATTATTACCAACACTCGGAAGATCGGTGAACCGGATAAAATCTTATTTAGGTTGCGACACGACGCCGTGACGTTTCCTTAACTTGGAGGATTTAAGTAGATGAACGAAGAACGAGTAGTCGGAAAAATTGTACAGATTTGGAATTTATTGGTCAGCACCGTTGAAAAACCGCGCAGAGCTCGAAACGTGCGAATTCGTCGTTTTCCAACGATAAAATCATTTCGCTTCGATATCTGTGTCGCGAGGTTCATTATCGTGCCGCAGCGTCCGTCGAGACGAAGCGAACCGAAGCGGCTCCAATTTGCGCGCCAATGTCCCTAGGGGCAGTGCCATTACAACTCCTCGGGAAGCAATTGCGTCGAGCGGACCTTCGTTGAGAGCTCTTTAACGAAACGTTAATAATTTATGTAAAATATAAAGCAATTAGCAGCGTAACTTGGCAAAAAACCGGCGTTGCGTCTCGTTGAGGTTTTTTTTGCTTTAAAGTGCTTGGCACGGCCTCGTTGGAATTCTTGAAAATTTACTGCCGGGGAATTCGTAGTTAGCGGATTTTCGGGACATATAAAGATGCCTAATTAAAAGACTACCATCCAAACATCTTCGGATACGTTATTAAATATCTTGCGTACCTCTCGTAAGAGAAGCAACTTTGTAATAACGAGCGTCAGACAATACGGATGTTTTCACTTTTACGCATGCTTCGACGAGAAAGTTTCTACTAGATGGTAGGAAACGTTGTTGAACGATAACGAGCATAAGTAAGCACCGTTCCAACCAACTTGCCCGAGCAAGCACCGGAATTTAGCGTTAAGCGAATGTAGTACCTACATATACATATACATATACATATACATATACATACAAGTGCAACGCAATTTACTCGATTCGTTCAAAGTTCCAATCGCGTACTTTATCTACATATATGTTAGCGTCAACGTCCTTAGGAACCTTTTACGGTAAATAGTTGGTCACCTTTTGGACTGCGACAGTTTTATGGTAGGGTCAGGACGACCGAACGGATTCCTGATGAACGCAAGGCGACCACCATGGGCGGCCGGCTGACGAGAGATGATGCCTCGGCACTAAGTATCGAGTGACGAAGGTCTGTTTGTTTATATCTAACAGATGTATCGATTGGCAAGCAACCCGACGTTGCATTGCCTAAAAGTACAAAGACGTTGACCTAGAGGATCTGGCCACGGAGTGGGAAAGGCATTTGCCTTTTGGTAAGAGGACTGTGAGGAATAGCACGGCACCACCCCAGAACCGTTGAAGGGAAAAATCGTTTGTATTTTTCTAACATATACTATATGTAATAAAGAAACAATTATGAAACGGGTTACTACCGCCTAAAGCAAAGCAAAGCAAAGCAAAGCAAAGCAAAGCAAAGCAAAGCAAAGGGAGTTTTTCGGGGTTTCGTGATCGAGGTCAGAAAGGAGACTCGAATTTCCGTGGAAGTTAGAGGATCGTTAGGTCATCATCACCGCTGGTCGTACGATTCGATGCTCGTTGCCGTTTGTGACGGTATAGGGATCCGATGAAAAGGCAATTAGCCGAATGAAAATGTAACACGAGACCGCACGTGACTACAAAACACGCGGGGGGTTGATCCGTCCTGTTCGTACGGCAGCCCTCTTCCGCTCGGCACTCGTGCCAGCGTGCGTGCCACCATGCCGACTAATTGTCACTTTGTCAACGTGGCTGGCTCTTAGCCCGAGGGGCCTTCATCGGCCGTGAGAGACATTCGCTTCTTATAATTGACGCGAGGAATCCTAGCGAAAGACGCGAACGTATTAAGGCGACCAAACTCAGAGGAACATGCTGGAGTACGAGAGTAGGTGTTGTACGTGCGGGCGTGCGGTACAGGACAGCACGAATCAACGAGAGGACTCTTTAGATTTCGTCTCGACTGCGTTCTCCTTTACTTGCCAAGTAGATAGCTTTTAGGGTGAGAAGAAATGAAACACTTTGAATATACTTTCTACACATCTATCCGGCAACTTTTCACTGCAAGAGCAGTTCGGGGTACAAAAAGATTACAAAGTCGTTACTGTAGTCCTCGATTCCTCCGTGCTTCCTTCCTGTCGCCCCGTAACGATGTATTTCCCGCTATTGGTTTCTCGCGCGAACAATGCCACAGTCGTCGTGCTTAGGACGCTCGAAGAGGAAACACAGAGGGTAGCTAAGTACCTAGTCCTCCGGTGCGAGCGTTTCCTCTGGCTGGCAGAGATTCACGCAAAGTGGCGAGCCAGCGGGTGAACCAAGATCCACAGAGTGGTACGGGTAGGAGGCAACAGGGTCGGATCAATCGAAGGTAATCCCTCGGGTAGAGTCTGCTGCTTCGCGGAGCATGAAATTCTTCCTGTCTCGTCGCCGGGCGCGGAAGAGCGACTCTCTTCCTTCTCCGGTCTTCTTCAGCTACTGCTTCTTCTTCTATTCCGAATGTGGAGCTCTGCGCGTCCTTTGCGCTCATAGCTCATAGGTGCTCGACGCTTGCTACAGTCTCGAGCGGATGTCCTGCTTACGTTCTCTTTGGAGCCGTGCTTCGTCTTAATTGCTCCCTATCCTTCCTCGTCGTCGCGTCGCTCGAAGGAGCACGGAGAACGGACCGAGGAGAAGAGTGGAGGGGTTCGCAGTTTGATTCGAGCCAATTACATCGACGGTTCGCAATTGAATTTCGAGCGGTGGCCAATGTGCCGTGCCGCGATTCGCAGTATCGATTATCGATCCACCGTGACTGGCGTTCCTCGGCGAGCTGGTCACTCTCTAGACAATTTCCTACCGTCGGCGTCGACGGGGAACCAATCGCTAATCCGGCAGGTTTTCGACGAGAACCGGTGGAACTGCTCGGTACGATTACGAGCGTACACGCCGGGTCTGCGTGTTCCAGTTTACCGGGACCCCTGTTCGGGCTCTAATTGAACGATACCGCGTGTACGTATGCGGCGCGGCGTAGCACGGCGTGGCGCAGCGTATCGTAGTTCACCGCGCTGTTTGAGGTCGTAATTGAGCAGCGCGGAGCCCGCGTCGTTGCAGCTAATTGTAAGTAATACCGAGGAGCGGTTAACCGCGTACCCAATTTATTACAAGTTCGTGGATCTGTAACGGCTTAATGTTCGTGCCTGCGGTGCGGTCTTTAAACGACTTTGGCCCGTATTCAGAACGCGTTGTTCGGGATTCAGCCGTTCTCTAAACCGAACTTGTTTTTTGCCGGGTACCCCGGATTCTACGCACAGCTTTAACCGACAATTACGAATTTGCGTTGCGAGTAGTCCGTCGACATCTTCTGCTCCAGCAACACGAAACCAAGGTGTTAAAAACGCGTTATGGATCGCGTGGCTTTTCGCTACATGTTTCGAATAATATTATTTTCTACAATCAAAGTTCTCTCTCTCTCTCTCTCTCTCTCTCTCTCTCTCTCTCTCTCTCTCT